>NC_056712.1:20703151-20703881 GCF_018831695.1 Puntigrus tetrazona | reverse complement strand
CCCCAGTCCAAACACTGCACACACTGAGCCTGGTGTGACCTTCACACAAACACAAATCAATTGCTAGTGGTAAAGCATGCAAACGGTTTTTCCATATACTGATGAAAACTGTAATTTTTACATATTGTTCACTTCATATGCAAAGTCCATGCTTCTTGATCATCTATACAAACCCCAGCTGTGTTGACAGCAGCTCCATAACCGGTGGAGACGCCGCAGCCGAGCAGACACACTCTGTCGAGTGGGGCATCATCATTAATTTTGATCAAATAAATCTTGTTGATGACGATGTACTCAGAAAAGGTACCGGTGCCCGTAAACTGCAGGATGGGCCGACCACGGCAAGTGAAACGTGTTGTGGGATACGACATTAAATCGACGTGATAATTTACCCTGACAAAAAGAAAACTTTGTAAGGTTTCAGAAACAGAAGGATGAATTAAATATGTTGTTTGTATTTCTCACCAGTTGCGCTCACACAAGTTTGTTTTTGGACTTTTGCAGAACCTGCATTCTCCACATTGAGCAACCGAGACTGGGATAACCTTATCACCTGTTCACCACAATACACAGATGTTTTTAAAATTTAAAAATCTGTCATCATTTACTTATGCTTACTCATCATGTACAGAATGATAATCAGGGAAACTAAGTAAAACTAGGTGGGTAGAACAGAAGCCAGAGAGAAAACCCTTCCAAAGAATGCATCCCAAGCCCTAACAGTACCACC
>NC_056712.1:20700998-20703051 GCF_018831695.1 Puntigrus tetrazona | reverse complement strand
TCAGAGAAGGTGCTGAACCAATAAACTGGTAAATCTGCTGATTCTTGCAGGTGATCCTGCTGGTGCCATCTGCAAGAAGACACTGCTGATTTGTCTTCCTAGGAAATGAAGATAGTCTATAATGAATCATCTACCTCATAAATATAATCTGAAGAACAAAAAAGCACACAAACTCAGTAACATTATCTTACCAGTTTTTGGTGCAGAGATTAGTCTTTGGACTCAGACAATGTGCACATTGTCTACACTGTGGCACAACTAGAGGAATAACTTTATCTCCTGTAGATAAATGGTGGAATGGTAGTGCAGTGTTTTGACTTGGATCAAAGTTGAAAGAAAAAAGTTTAATCAGTATTTATCTTACTATTTCTTTGTATTTGCTTGTCATACTGTAAATGTTTTTGTTACACTTTTGTATTTCCAAAGTGAATATTTCAGGACAAGTTAATGAAATATGTATAGAAATCCATGTTTAAAGTTAATCTGCATTGTTAATCCTTTTGATCTTTTATTTTAAAAATCCACAAAAATCTAATCTGTCACTGAATGATAAGAATTTAAAATGGGGACATATACCATTATGAATTAAATGTTTTTCTTAAATACACATTGGACAAAATTATTGGAACCCCCTAGAATTTCTTACGAGTAATATATCTCTGAAGTATATTCCCATTCATATTCAATTATACACAATTTTGAGCACTCCAGGGTGATTATGAACATGAACTTATCTAAGAGGATGTGTGTCTATATCATTCTAATGCATGGTAAGGAAGGTTTGAGTGGCCAAAGACTCTCCAATGACCCCAGCTGGAGAATTGCAGAAAATAGTTGAGTCTCGGGGTCAAAAAACCTTAAAAACAACTGTCAAAAAGCACATACATCACCACATGTTGTTTGGGAGGGTTTCAGGAAAAAGTCTCCTAACTCATCCAAAAACAAACTCCAGCGTTTTCAGTTATTAGACAAAACTGGAACTTTAAATGGGACTGCCTTCTATGGTCAGATGAAACTAAAAAATGAGCTTTTTAGCAGCAAACAGCCAAGATGAGTTTGATGAACACAGGGATAAAAAGTACCCCATGTGTACAATGAAATACAGTGCTGTACTTTTGATGTTGTGGGCCTATATTTCTGCTGGAGGTCCTGGATATCTTGTTTAAACACATAGCATCATGGATTCTATCAAATACAAGCATATATTAGTAAGCAAAATTTAGTAAGTGACTGACTGTTAGAGAACTAATAATGAGCCATGTTTGGATCTTCCAAACATACAACAATCTAAACAAAAACCTCAAAAACAACACAAAAATGGGACACTGAGCACAAAACCAAGCTTCTGTTATGACCATTCAAGTCCTCTGACCAGAACCCTATAGGAAATGAGTGAGGTGAACTGAAGAGAAAAACAATCAACATTCTGAATGAAGTAATGATCTTCGATCTCTTGTTAGGTGTTCTCTAACCTCTTGAGGCATTATAGGAGAAAATTCAGAGCTGTTAACCTGGCCAACGGAGGTTTCAAAAAGTACTGAATAAAAGGGTGCCGTTATTGTGGTTATTCATAATGGATTTTCCCCCATTTTAAATTCTTATTATCCAATAAAAAGGTATAGATTTTCCTAAATAAAAAAATCAAAAGGATTTACAATGCAGATTATCATATTTACTAAGGGTGCCAATATTTTTGGCCAATCATGGATTTATGTTTACCTTTGGATAGCTCTGTGACTCCTGGACCAACACTTTCCACCACTCCTGCCCCCTCGTGTCCCAAGATTACAGGAAAGGGCTGAGGATTCATAGTTTTACCGACCTCATGCAGGAAAGTCCAGTCTGTGTGGCATACTCCAGATGCTACTATCTGACATTTGTCAATCGATAAGTCATTAGTCTAATGACAATGTCTTTATATGAGTGTTGTATGTAAACAGATTATATGTAGACACGGCCAGTGAATTGTATGGACCTACTGTACCTTAATTCGTACTTCATGTGCTTTGGGAGGGGCAACCTCCACCTCCTCAATGGAGAATGGTTTTCCTGG
>NC_056712.1:20674331-20699998 GCF_018831695.1 Puntigrus tetrazona | reverse complement strand
CGTCTCAGAATTATGGCTGCGAGAACGACTTATAATTCAATGTCCTTGATGAAAGACACGGTGTATTTCGTTAGCAAGCGAAACTACATTATTTCCTTTTCTGTTGGGTCATCTGTTCTGAGGCACAGGCGATAATATGAGAATTTAAAAGAATTTTCCTTATTAATATTGCTTGAATAAGGAACATGTTAATGATCGCTAAAAGGAGAAGACAATAAAGTGGCGGCAATTCTTGTTGAAAATACTTTTTATCCTTGACCAGCAATCCACTTTATATGTGAGATGCCCGCTCTGAAGAATACATATGACTCGGTAGTCAGCCTTATTTGTCTTTATTTGTTATCACAGTGAGACTAACCATAACATCATATATTCAAGCTACAAGCAACCCCGAGAAGTATTTTGCTCAGAATTTATGATGACCTGTTATTCCCAAAGGAGCATAGACAAATAGATTCAACTTCTGCAAATGAGAAAGGTATAACTACGATGTTTGTTTATTGCAATTTATTTGCATTACTGCTAGCGCATGCTGAAAGCAAGTATAAACTGAAATGTCTGTAGAAACTGCATAGATAAAATATGTCGAAAAAAAATAAAACTGCAAACTGCATGCTGTTAAGAAGGAAAATAGAATAATAGAGACCATTTAAATAATTAAATCGTAATCAATAAGCCGAGGACGACCTGTGGCTTTTATAACTGAATGAAATATTAACAGCAAATTGAAGTGATTTAACTGCCGGAATAATAACTAGCTCAAACGCATTTAATACATGGCCCGTGTCCATAACACAACAACAATATTAAAATAAATACATTTTAAAATCATAATTCATATAACATGAAGGCCAAAGGACTATTTTCGATATGAAAAGAAGTACATTAGCGAAAGTTGCAAAAATTTAGAGTGCGCTTTTGTTGAGATGAGTGCCACTTTGGAAATGACGCAACATATAGTCATGGCTATGGTCGAACTTGGCACTGAACATGAACTAAAGCCACATGGCCACATTTGCCACTATGGTGTTTTGGTTTGAGTCTGAAATTATAAACTAATTGGAGTTGAAAGCAGGTAACTGTTCGTGCTATCTCTTGCTTGTCCTTTCTGCAATTCAATGGTAGTTTGTTTGGCATGGAAAATGCCGGGAGCAAGCTTTCTTTGAAGAAGTTGATTTCAGAAAGCGATTTTTGCCGAACCGACCGTATACTATGGACAATTACGATCAAAAGCTATCTGTCGGGTAAACTCAGCGCGCAAAATCAAATGCGCACTGCTGTTTTATGAGTGACCTTCGCGTTTGTCTGGCTGTACTCACTATAAAGGAGTTTAATATCTCTGACTCAGTAAACTAAATATTCCTATTCATGCAGTGCCATGTGGGCACTTGTGTTCTTTGTTAATGACATATTGAAAATGTGGGCTGCAGTATATTCATGTAACAGACACAACCTCACATGCGTAGGATCCAAGGGAGAGTAGAAGAGAAGGAAGAAAGCTGAAAAAAAGGCAAGAGAAGAGAGAGAGAGAGAGGAAGAGCAAATTCCATCTGTCTGTTTGTCACGAACTACAGTACTTTCAGGCTTTCCAAAAGTGACACTCTGGAAGAAGTAGCAGTGTGCGAAAATGTTCAATGTGTTATGAAATATGAATAATATGGTCAGCTTACATCTAGGCGCAATAGTGATCGGCTTTGGCGTAGAATAAACAAGTAAAAGAGTCGGCTCTCCCGGCTACACACAAATTGCCTGTGGCAGGACAAGTCGTTGTCACAATACTTGAGTTTGGCTACTGGAGCTATTTCGACAGGTCGACAGGCTTTTCATGGGTGATCGTGAGAAATGAACTAAAATGTTTTCCCACTTACATTTACTCTGAATGTGACTTTTGCTTATTTAATCACTGCTTTGTGTTTCCCAGAAGACAGAGAAGTAGCGAAGCGTAGTGCTTGTTGTTTCTTTTAGATATTTTGCTGCTTGTCACTCTTCTCTACAGGCCTCACGTATGTCTGGCTTATCAACTTTGCTTTCAAATGTAATTGATCAAGCTAATGGAGTGAAAATTCCAGTGTGAGACGAGAAAATCTCAAATAGATGGCATATTTATCGAACCAGAAACGAACTCCCAAACATTTGTGAAATGATTTATGCTCATATGCCTATTTACTACGATTTTTGCGTGAAATGAACGACGCGACTGCGCGCTTCTCTGAAACCCGTCGAGCATGACAGGGCACCTGCAGAAGAAGAAGAACTATGATTTAATCACCTCTATCTGAATTGTCGGTACGCCGAAGGATCTTCCTGAAATAAATCGCATAATCGGCAGCTGCGGTATGTCACCCCCTTCCAAAACATCGGCTAACTGTCGTCTTAATCGCTCGAATGACGTCACGAGGAAACGTTTCGTCGTATTCTTGAAAGTGAAATAATTCTTTAAAAATCGGGGGAAGAAAAATTTGCATTCTAATCTTGAAAATGGTACTAATTAACAAGTTGCTCTAAATAGGTAGTATGTAAATGTCGTTATGTCGACTGTGACTGAGCAATGTTAAACATAATAACTGATGTACTGCTATTTATGACCAAGTGTAATTTGTCTGGCCACGATACAAGTTAGTGAATATTTGTTTCAACAGCATAGACTGTTTGCGCTATATTCAGTATTTAAAGGATTGTTGACCCAAAATAACTATGTTGTTTTTATTTCACTTGGAGGTGCTACTAAAAATGTCGACTCTTCTAGCTTTTATAATAACGCAGTGAATGTTGGCCATTACGAAGTGCATCCATCCGCTCAGAAGGTGCTATAGGCAGCTGCGATACTGAAGATATCTGTAGAAAATATCCATATTTAAAACGGCTGTGCGTTACAAGTGACATTCCATCGTGTCTCCGGTGAAGAATGTTCTGTTCCGCGAAAATCGAAGTTTTGTTACCAAATGGCGCAAGTCGGCTGGCAACTGCTGTCAGTCTGACATTTTCTTTGCAAATCTTGTTTTATTACTTGTCATTTGCGACTATTATTTGCTATTTTGCTCTTTCCCGTAACATTTCTGTGCGATAGTGTTTTCCAGGATGAGCAAAAGTCTGAGAAGTTGCAGCAACACTGATAGCGATGTCCAGAATTTAATTTTTAAATATTCTTATGGATCATGGATTGAGCTTTGGGTTTGGGTTTGGCATTGGCTTTGAAAGTATGATGACGAACATTCTTTCGGAGTAGGCTCATGCGAAACGGCGCAATAACAATGTAGGAGCCCATCGATTACACCACAAACTGGCAAAGTAAGCTAACAGCTGTCTCCAATACAGGCTGCACATCTTTTCACTGACAAAAAACGATGAATCAACTAGAAATTTCTGTTAACAGCATGACTGGGACATCTGTGTATGACTCTAACTGTGAACCTGTTTTATTGGCTAATTCAGCCAGCCCGATCATGCCTCTCCTACTTGAACACTGAGATAACTTCAAACACTCACTCTGCTGTCTTCATCAATAATCTTTCTTGCTATAAGCTACACATTGCATCAAATATCAGCACTCAGAAATCTTTCTTTTTCTCTGTATTCAGGTCTGTCTCTCTCACTTTTTTGACCCTCTCACTCTGCAACATTATTTCTTTTCTGAGCAAAGAGTCGGCTCATACTGAGGAGCAGGCAGAGAAGGTATCGAACACAAACTTTCTTTATCCCTTGAGACAGAGATGGACTCGTGCTGTCGTGCTGCTTTCACATGCGAAAACAACGGTGCCATCTTTAACACTGTTTTTGTAATTGAATAAAAAGAGAAGAAGAAAAGTGAACCAAATTAGGTATTTTCTGTATGTTTCATCTTGCGAACAGAAGTTTTTAATTACTAATTACTACAATTCTGATTATTTGTTGAACTAATATTCAAATGGTAAGTATGAAAATAAAAAACAACTTGACTACTCTGCTTTTTATCTTTTGACCACTTTATTAACCTAAATCACTCACTTATATGTATGTAATAGCCAACCATATATGTATGTATATATATATATATAAGTATATATATAAATGCATATTATTATAGTTGTCTGGCTGCACACATAAAAAAAATTTAAATTCTCATAAGGCCTTGTTTAATTATGCTAATCAGGAAGTATCTTAGAAGTGATGATAAAGCAAAGGATTCTGCAATGTTCCGCTGCGCAGGCTGCGCCTGAACTTGATTGCGGCTGGTTTATTATGCAGATAAAACACTGACTGTCGGGCGTCCAGATGGCGAATGCTGCATGTGATATGCTGGGTGAACTGTTTTGAATGTGTTCATATCGATCTTATCGGCCTTGATTACAAAGAAAGATAGCAAGTGAGCAGAAGATCTGACTATTGGCGGGCCAGGAATAGGAAGGTGATCGGTCAAAAGCGACTGCCTCACCCCGGCCTGCTCCACACTTTGTTCAGATCTATAATAAATGTTCGAAGTTGAAAGTATTGATGAACCAGTGTGTAACTGCCGTTTGTTGTTGGGAACACAATTACACGGCAACTGCGCCTCGACCATGGTCAACTCAATCAAATACCAGGAAGTGTCTTGAGCTGTCAAGTGCAAATCTGCTGAAGACGACCAAAAAATGCAGTTTGCCTGGCTTTCGTGCTTTGTTTGAAGTGAGCAAAACTTTTTTCCCAATGAATGTTGCTTTCTCTTTTGTTCGGCGAAGAAGCACGGAAGCAGATTTTGTTGTGCAATTGTGCCAGATCGTTCACCGACGGCTCATCGTAGTGCTGAATAAAGTGGCAGCAATTTTCACCCGGGTTGTCTGAACCAACAACGGGCCGGGTAAATCTTCGTGTCTGAATACGCAACCACGAAATCCTTAATCACTTTTCGGTTGATATTCGCTATATCTTGAGTGTAATCATTTCATTCCACTTCGGCCTTTGTTATAGTTGTAAAGCTACGGTCAGCCCTGATGAGGTAAACATGGCGTGCCTCCCGAAAGCGCCAACTGCGCGTAGCAGAACACGCTTATTGCTGCTCGGTATGAGATTGCTGCTGTGCGTGTGAAGTCAGATGTTGCCGGGAAACAGGCGGCTGCCACCGTGCGCCGATCCCGTCATTCCTGTTAGGTGGCGTGACCTCGGCTCCCCCAGCCCCTCGAAGTCTGAGCCCTATACCGCCGATGTACACCATTGCGCACTCTTGGTGTATGTGCTGGGCCTGATGCAAGCGCGTCATTCTCGGCGACTGTCAATCTCCCACTGTTTACTGCAAAGGCGAACCAACAGAGCCCTGCCCCATGCAGAAAATCTCAAATCTGAAGAGCAATCTCCAGGCTTCTGTCTTTCACATAACACCTGAGAATATATCTTGCGTGGCTGGCGTTGTTTAAACACTAAGAAGCGCGTGTCTGCTCTTGACCTCCAACCCGGTCCTCGACTGCTTGCTCTCTGTCCGAAAAACATGACTTCTTGCAACCTGCATGCTCGACTCTTTCGCAGAAGCGAGCAGTATCATGGCGAACGTTAACCATTAAAATTGCAATCAGACATCAGAAATTTCCAATAAATCATGATATGCTCTGCTATGTAGTATTGAAGAACAATCATGAGAAAGAATCTATTTAAGTAACTGGGGGTAATCAATAAGACTCTCATATCGAAGTAAATAAACGAGGCTGAATCAACAGATATATAAAGTCATTATCAAGAATGGTTTGCTTTCATTAACAAGCGCAATAATGCTGTGAAACTGAAGTGTTTAATGCAACGAAAACTATGCTCTAAAATGTACCAATGTAACACTGGCCACTAGGCTGCTACATATCGTTTTGACTAAGGTAGTAAACGATTCTTAAATGCGATACATGACCAAAAATGTCACGATTGAGCAGACATTTATTGATGTGCGTTGAAATACCTTCCACGCATGCTGTGCGCTAACGATGAGCTTTGCATGCTGAAGACGAAGGCATCTGTATTGCTGGCTTTGAAAATGAAGAGCTGATACTAGCCGCTAGCAGGACAAAGCTATGCGATTCAAGCTTTGCTGTCGTTGGCACCTCAAGCCCCCTTTATGTCTTCTCACTTTATTTTGAGAACATTACAATGAAGGTAAAATGTTTCATTAGCTTGCATGCATCGATTATCGCAAATGTACTATTTACTGCATTTAATAAACATGTAACAAAAAAAATATTTGTAACAATAACAAAAATACACTGTATTCATCAAGTCCTCTTCTCCCATATTCCATGTAGATATTTATAATTTCTTTCAACTAAATATATCAAACATTTTTATTATTAATAATATGAGACATCATTTAGTAACTTCAAAACAGCCTCTCCAGAACACGGCACTAAACTCAGGCCTAGTGTGTCTATTCTAACAAGCCACACATCGTGACTGCACTAAGCTTTCAATTGACCCTTTTGTCTGAATTTTGTGATCTAGCAGTACCTGCTTGCCGCATACACTGCGTTTTAAAGGTTAGCTCCTTGAAATTCTGTCTTTGCTCTCCATAATTTCCTATTTCTGTATAATGTTTTTCTGTACATCATCATCACTTTGTGTGATAATTTTATATCTAAACCTTTCACACATCTTCAAATCATCTTGTAGTGTTTTCAGGAAAAACATGGCTTTTAACACAGATCTGGAAAATCAAATGACAAGATAATGACAGAGGTACCTAAGTGAACTATCCTTTAGTAAAGTTAACTAAAAGTGAAAGTGTTGGCACTGCTGTTGTGTAAATAAATAACTAGATCGTCCATTCTACAGTTGCCGAAATCACTGTATGGAAATGTGCCAAAAAAAAAGAGGCGTTTAGCTCATCTCTTTCTGGGAATTATTCTATATTTGCTCTTTCTCTGACAGCTCTGCTGAACCGGACTGTTTGTTGTTTTCATTTGGTTTTTCGGCAGCTGAGGAGCATCAGATCACTTTGCTTGGCGTCGAGCCCTGTGTCCGGCCGCCGGCCATGAGGTCTGACACCAACCGCTGACCTCGGCGTCTTTTATCACCATCACGCCCTCATTTGAGACTGCATCCCCAAGCCTGGCGTCCATCTGTGTGCGGCTCTGCATACTTCTGTCCATCAAGCTTGCATAATGGTGACGGGAGAACAAAGCAACTCGTGTATCTTACCACACATCGAAACCGGCTTGTGTAATGAAGTAATCTAATGCGAGGTCAAACTGGATGACAACAGCTATAGAACACTTATTATTATAATTATTCTGGTACTTTTGATTACATATAATTGTATGTATAATTGTATGCGCTCGTGCGGTATTACGCATGATGCTTTTGTGACAATGTTTTGCCTTCGAGCAGAAGCTTGGTAACCTTTGATAAATATTGAGCGACTGTTGTTTCGGCTTTGGTAAATTCTTCGTCACTGGAACTGAATGCTATTTGTTGCACGAAAACTTAATGCCAGTTAGTGGTAATTGTCAATTTAAGTTTGAAAAACTTATGAAGAAGACTGAGAGACTTACAGGCCCAAAGCGACTGCAATGATAGTGATACTAAAATTCTTAATAGCTGACTCATTCTATATTTTTTTGCAGTCTCGGTATTTATAAGTAGCATATAAGAGGGTAATCAATGCTATTACCCCCTTTACTAACTAGAAACAAATAAAGCCACGAATAAAAATTAAATATTTTTAAAAAATGTCTCCCTGAGCAATATATACAATTCTTACATGAATAAAATGACAGGTCTAGCATGATGATGCTGTGCGATGTTTAGTTCTAATCATTATCTCAAATGAGAATATGCTGATAGAAAGATGCGCGAGAGGGTTCTTTGGCATTGAGCAAAGGCTAACTGCAACTCTAATTTCCAGTGTTACAGAAGGAGGTGAGTTGTCATTACAATAACAAGAGACTGATGTCTCTAGAAACAAATCATATTGTTCTTATTACAAACATCCTTTCCTATCCCAAATATTTATTACATCTGAACATTTCCATAGCTGCTACAACAACGTAAGTACTGACAGACTTAATAAAACAATAATAATAATATTTTAAAAATTCCTCACTGTATAGAGAAACATGCTGAAATAAGCAATGCAAAATATAAAAACCTTGTTTTAACCAGTTTTATGAGACGAAAAAGAGGCAGTGTGGCGTGTAATCGCTGATCTAACTCTACCATGAATATACATTCATTGATTAAGCTAATTGGACGCAATTTTCGTTTATATCACTTCAAATGCCTAAATGAACAAAAATAACACTTCTAACATGTTAAGAAAGGAATTACAAGCCGGTATTAAGTCACTCTGGATCTTTGTGGAATAAAACAATCTTGTTTACAGCAAATAATGACAACATATATAAAAGTGAAGAAAATGACACTGTGCTGTGCGAACACTGATCTGGCAGCAGAACTAATTTCAAATATGACTTGAAATTCTACACGAACTCTGTAAAAAATATGGATGTTTGTTACAATCCATATCAGTGAGTATCAGGTTGAGTGAGTGTAAATACGAGGGTTGAAGGCATGTTAGTGGCTGCGAGACTTTTGTGTGCCTTGTAAATATTTCACAGGCTTGACAAGCTGTGGCTCTGTCTTTAACTGCAATGTAGAGAATACAATATTATCCCAGCGTCAAATCTCAAAGTACTACCCACAGAAATTCTCCCATCTCACCTGTCTGTACTCATAACAGGCTCCAAGTACTGATTTTGTGATATAATCTGTGTGTAAAATAACTTGAAATGAACTGCTGCTATAACTTCATCTTTACAAAAACTTCTTCTTCTTGATTCAATCTTCAAGTAACCATGACACACTGCTCAATATAAGTTCATGATGCTGCTGACCCGAGAATCAAGCTATTATGGTGTCTTTATGTAAACTTTGGCTAGAATCAAATAACCAATACTTTTAAATTCCAACATGAAGTCTTTGCATTTCGTTGAGAAGATCTCTTTTAAGTATGTCATTGCGCTCTGTCGAGGAATCTCATAGACGGCTCGAAAGTTTCAAAATCTCAGCTATTGGCGTTTGAAAAAACAGTGCAGAGCAGGATGGAAGACGGCAAACTGCTGGAAATGTACAGAATTAGAACAATGAACTCTCATCATGTTGAGCTGTTGAGCTAAAACTGATATCATGTTGCGCGAACAACCTATGTACGAGGAATAGGCAAATATTGTATTTTGTTTAGCAGAGCTTAGATCCAAATGATTATTTCTGCATTCACTTGAGAACAAGCTTGCATGAACTCTAACAAAAACACTGACTGCAAGGCTGCTCGCCTGACGAAATTCTGAGACGAACAGATGATTGACTACGAACATCACTCTCTGTTATTCTCCTCCATCGCTCCTTCACTCTGTGAATTAAAGCTCTTCTACTTTATCGGTGATATTTGCTCTTTAACTCCTTCGCGTGCTATCGAAAATGGCGAGCGGTGCAGCAAGACTAGTCTTGTTTACTTGGAGTGTTGACCCGACCCCGTTGGCCGACGAGCTCGTATGCGTGAAGATCATTGGCGTGTTCGGCGAGATCTTGGCGTGTCGCGATGGTAGTATGAAGAACGAGAGCGGTGAAGGTGTGAGCAATCTTTGCCTCAGCACTGAGTAAACTAAATCAGCACCCTACAGCTGAGAAAACGCCGAAGCCATCCGTCTCGTCTCTTCTGTATTCTCTTTGGCTGCCTCCAAACGACCGGGAAACAAGTAACGTGCGAAAAGTTTTTAACTCCGGAGGCTGCCATTCGCGCTCAGATTTTCTTCCTTCTCTTATTTTTTGTCACATCGTCAACGGGAACTGAAGGTGGTGGCGAAAGTGCCGAGACTTTTCACAAACATGCGCCGGACAAGCAAGAGGACATGTTCACTCTCCTGGCGCTTGCCCGTGGATGAGCATTTAAGCTGCGTTCAATGCGCTCATTGAAACATTTCTGGATTTCAGCGCATCCCTGGTAATGAAACGAAAACGGAGTCGGCGTGGTTGAAGCTGCAGTCTTTAAAGCGCGAACGCCGGCACGGCAATGAAGAGTACGCAATTAAGTCTGCACACCTTTCAATGCGTAACGTTTTGATGTGAAGTGATATCGCCATCTGGGAGAATCTTTTGTGATATATGTTTGCACGGAAGATGAACACGGGCCACAGCATCATTCTTTGATACCACCGTAGCCTCCTGCGTCTCACCTTTGAGAAAGCCTGGTGTCCTTGCGGAAATCATTCATCCTGCTATTTATTCGCACGAAGCCAGCTGTGATGATGCCGCTGTTGCTGCTCACAGCTGATTGGTGGCCTGTTTGTGGAGGAACCACCTCTCTCACTTTGAGCTCGCGGCTGTTCTCCTTCCTCTTTTGTCTTCTGACCATTCGAAATTGGTTTACCCACTGGAAGTCTGACGAATATTCACGTGGCGCCTTGACAAGCAGTCGGCTGCTGCATCTGTCCGATAACATGATAACTACGAACTTCAGTAAATCCCAGCATGCATAAGAATGAAGACACTCAGCTTCAAGCCCATACTGTATGAAACTCTTTCTAAACTGTTGATGTCAAATGCAGATATGATAATCAAGGTGAATTTACAAGCTGGCGATTAGATTGTATTTATCGGGCGATTTTCAATCTTATGCTTAAGTGTCGTTGTGTTTTTAGCTACTTTTAAATAAATCATTTGTAGGCCATTCGACCAATGCGTCTGTTAATGAGGCATGTCAAAATAATGCTGTGTTCAGTATCAACCGTGGTGTGATCTGAGTGTATTTATTTTATTTTACATTTTTTACCAGAAAATGTTTAGAAAACCTGTTTATTTTATTTCTTTGCTTGCGAACCTTAAAAGCTATTCGGCTTTAAAAAATTAATTCATAATCAAACATATTTAACATATGTATCACACGAAACCATATAGATCATTTGTTATTTAAATGCAAATATTCGCCAATCTTAGCAGACGCTTGTGTACTATAACACTTACATGCAACTGTTAAAAACAGTGAATATTGTTTTGATGATATTCTTTGATAAAGCTTGCAAAAAACAAGTCAATGTGATATTGATTCTATGCCATCTCAAACTTAATATCTTTCTTTATTTAGTTATTTAATCTTCATGTCTTCTTTCACTTCTGGCAATAAACTATTTGAATTTTTATTCTTGTCTTGCTTTTGTTTGATTCATAAAATAAGTTCGAGCATAGACATGCCTGACTGGCGATGATATACATTATCTGCTATACAAGAAAATTTCAAATCTTATCGAGGATTTAATCTGTGTGTTACATTTTCAGTGTACAAACACTTCTGAGTATTAAAAAAGTCTGAATTTTCTGAAGAATTCAAATGTAAGCAACTATTTTAAAACAAGATAAAAATATTCCAGTATACATTGACACGAAGACAATATTGTTGGCAAAATAGCAATTTTGTTCGTGTGATAGTAAATGTAAACAACGTTATTAAACGTTTTCGCGACTCCGTAGTGACTTTCTTTCCCGAGTCCCAGAGCAACGGCCTGAGACTCGATTCACACGAGTTTGATTTACTCAGGAATCTGATCTGGCATATTGCTTGACGAGGCAGGCTCACGCTGTCTTTCCTGTTGAGGCTCCCCCTCCCTGACTTGCACCGTGACACCACTCACTGAAATCATCAACTGTGAGAAACTTTGCTGAACGGGTAACCCGTCGACCTGAACTAGCCTTCCACGACTCTGTCCGCGTCTCAACAACTGAAAAATTTTGATAAGACAATGCATACAAATCCCCATTTTCAAGTAACTTATCGGTGCGTCTCATAAACTGTTCGGCTAATGTGGTGTATGTGTTAGCTATCACCTGTTCTCTTAAATCTGTGAAAGCGGCACAAGTCCAGGTAACTGTGAATCCCATGCCAGCGATATCAACTCGGCCTACACCTTCCGAAGACATCTACTACACAGAGAAGGCAGCTGGCGTGAAAAATGAAGGAGAAGAAAAGACAAATGTACAGACTTCTGAAGCTTAACAACGGTATCAGAGGCGACTTGCGTGTCGTGTAGGAAAACTGCAGAATAAGTCTTTATCACGAAGATAACGTGCTACTGAAGTTTTCTACGGGCGTTTAATAAGACACCTCAGTAACAACACTTTTTATCTTCCTTACGGCAGCAAAGGAACGTGGTACCTGAAAGAAAACTGTCTGACGCCGGTGATCGGGTGGCGTGGCGTGCCCCCCTCGTGCCATTTACCGACTCGTTGAGCGATCGATGTTTACTGTTGGCCTGGCGTGAACGCAATTACTGGAGGCGGCGGCGCCTGCAACGTGTGCTGGCTCGAAATGCCTTGCCGGCGACACAACTACGCCAGCTCGAGCATGGCTTTATGTATAACAAACCGCCAAATCTCCGGTACGGGGCCGCAACGATCTAAACTCTGCGGCTATTCGACTGCGGCAGATGCATTTGCAGAACCTGTTTTATGAAGGACAGCACGTTTGTAATTTAGATTAAAAGTGCGTAAGTCGGTATAGATGAACTTTATTAACTTCAGTGTCTTCCTGGCTGATTTGCCCTGCTTATCCTTCTCAGAAATTTTGTTAATAAGGACAAAATATAGAGTTTAAGCAATAAAACACTGGCTATACATTAGAACAAAAAGTCCTTTTATACTACCACCAATTTATATATAAATATATTGTGTGTGTGTGTTTCACACAACTGTTTTCTAATATGTTGTAAATAGTTTTATCCATTACTACTGATAATGCTGCTAATGTTAATATTCAAATCGATTTGGGCTTCTCAATTTGTGCCAAACACTGACCACATTTTTTCACTCAACCAGCATGTTTAACATTGATCTAATTTCAAAGAAAAATAATCCAAACACAAACCTTTTATTTTTTCCTTTTGTCTGGCCTTCCTTTAAAAGACAATTATAATTTAAGAACCATATATAACTTAATCATGAAAAGTAATTATATGCCGGGAATTTCTACAGCATATTATAGCAAATTAACTGGTGTGTAGTCTTTGAGGAGTAAATGACAATAGCAGTATTGTCTGCTCATGGTACTGCTTTCTCAAGCGAAAACTCAAGCGACCGCTGAACAGAAAATGGATAAATAGGCGAGGAAAGAGTGAGAGCACTGTTTTATGTGACCTTAGACATGCCTCTCTTTGGCCTGTCTTTGACATCACCCCAGTAAGGGCAGAAGAGGCATGCTGCTAGCGCTCTGTCTCCTTTCTATTTTTCAGCCCCATTATAACTTTTTCTGAGCTTTCTCGCTGTGCATGTACTACCTTTGGTTATGGACAGTATGTTGATCACGAGACCACACACAATTTTTTTTTCTCACACACCATCTGCGACAATATTTTTCTCATACACACTGTCCCTGTTTGCATGAAGATGTGTTTTAAGAAAATAAATGGCAGCCTTGCTGCTGTGAAATAATTATCGACTTTAGCTCTTTACAGCCTGTATACTTATGAAGTTGTGACTTTATATTACTTGCTTCAATTCTTGAAGAAAAAAAATCGATATTTTTGTACACTAATTATTTATTGATTAAAACAAAATTTTGCTATGTTAAAATGAATAAATTGACAGCAACTAATATGAACGCAACGATCGTATTTTATTACTTAAAGAATTAATGGTGATTGGTAACTAGTAAGACACAACTTAAATAATACGCCAAATGCCTTTACTGCATTATAAAGCCAACTTCCAGTATTAACCTGATCATATCTATTATTTTCGAAATATGGCTGGTAAATCTATCCACGTGTACATGCGGCAATGTTGTTGTCAGCACTATCTTTGTACTTTGACTTGAATATTATTTTCATTATAGTATTCAATATTGCAGTAATGTGTATATTTGTTTTTATGAAAAGTTTGTATATATATATATATATATATATATATATATATATATATATATATATATATATATATATATATATATATATATATGTATATATATATAGGCAGAAAATACGTAACTATACTCATCTTAATTTTGAGATTGATGAAACTGAATCTTTGAATCAGGCAAACACCGCGAAGCGATCTTGAACTGAGAATTTTAAAAGTTTGAATGACTGAAAGAGCGGAAGCTATTTCCATCCATCGCATTATGTAAACGAGCAACAATTCACTGATTCTGTCGACATATAATGATATCAACAAAAAAAAAACACGATATAAAATATATAGTAAACCATTGCGCATGTCTGTCCCTTTGCTCGCGGCTTTTTCAACTGTGAGCAATTCTCTTCGATTCTCTAAAATTTTTGGAATATATTTATCTTGAGGTGATAAATTTATGAACAAACATAGTTTGTTGGTGATCATCAAACAGTGCGACCTCAGTAACAGTAGAAAATATTTTTCTTCAATAATTGTCAATAAATATATAGCGAATATTCTAGACCAAAAGCTTTTGACGGTGATGTGCTTTAATGATGAAATGAAAAGACCTGAAGAAAAGCACGATTAGATAAAACATAACCATTGACAAATATCGATTTGCCCGCAAATAAACAATGTTAATGGGCTAGTGAGATTGCAATGATGGCTACTACGGAATTCGATGCTAAGACCCAAATTGTTTGTATTGTATATAGTAATATTTGTAAAAGTGACAAAATAATTAATTATCTATGGCTGACTGTGAGCAACTTTTGATTTGACCTGTATTTGAACACGACGATTTGATGGTTATCAAAACAGGGCACGATGATAACAGGCTTTCATTGAGCTTTGCATATGTTTAAAAGTGTGATAAGGTAAAATTAATGTCATTCACTTTGTATATTTAAAATGATCAAAAAATAAGATCATAAACGGCCAAAGTATTAACTGTCGTGATATTTATTATTATTTAAACTTTATTAGTAATAATTAAATTTGTAGTTTTGTATATTTGTTTCAAGTATCGCTATTTTAATTATTTATATAACATTGTTATCAGTACTAACAAATTATTGAAAATGTTATGAGTTGGTAGTGTAGAAATGAGCATAATAAGCACTACCTTTTTGTCAAATATTTATTTATTGTGAAAATTGACTCTGAACGAAAAATAAATAACGATTGATTAAAAGGAAGAACATTCTTTACTTTCAATATCACCTTATAAAGTGCGGCCAATGTCTGTGTGATTGAGCACTGAAGCATGGGCTAGTCTGTGTTATACTTGATCGCTGGCCACTATAACATATGCTACGACTCAATACTCACTTTTGCTAATTCTAGTAACATTTACTGTGTGATGAACAAAAAAGGGATTTAAAGCATTCAGCTGACATTTGTATCTCACATTATACTGAGTTCGGCGTGTGTTTCATAATATACCGCTATATATTTTAAAGACTATTTGAAACGATATTGCTTTCATATAACTGAGCGTACTTTAACAATCAGTGATAATACATTTATTAAACACATGCACACTTTTAATTCACACTTTGGCTCGTCATGTCACGCTGTAGTCGAAAAAACCTAATTCTCTCAGTTTATCAGGAATGCAAATATGCAGTAAGCGTTATCTGATTTACCGCGGCGAAATGGTAGATTTCGGCATCTAAACCGGCTGGCATTGGCTTGTATTTTCTGTGGACTTCCCCGAAGCAAGACCAGAGTGGTTGACTGCGTTCTTTCAGCCAGCGTTAATCTGAACTGCTCTAACACAGAATTTGTGATCGCAACACAGCGTACTCGGCAGGCGACAACACCTGGCTACTATTACTCACTGTTTTCAGCGATAAATATCGTCAACGGTAACCATTACAACTATCTTGGCTCGAAGCAACTTTGTTCTTGTATTGATTCAAGTAGTAACGACACAAATATGATTCAAATTCCCATCGCTCTTCTATTAATGAAGTCACGAATGTGAAGATTAAATATGCCCTTTTCGGCTGAGATGAAGAAGCAAACAACTGAAGATAACAACTCAGTGAAGAACGTGTGCATGGCTTTTGCACAATGAGCCCAGGCTCACAGCACACATTCAATATTGGCAACTGAAAAATTAAACTTATATTGAAAGACAGAAAAATACCAAAGGCAGTAATTTGAACAACAGGTTTTACTAATTGGGGAATGACCTTGACCTCTTTCGAATTGATAACTATGTGATATGTTGCCCGCTATAATATAGATCACTGCCATTCATGCTGTTGCTTTAGAGATACAAATATTACTTCTGCTGTTCTTAAAAAACAACAAATATTACATATAAAATAAATATTTACCGTCTCAATAAAATGTTGGTAAATGAACTTGTGTTAGAACTGTAATTCAAATAAGTAGCATTTGATCAGCATAAATAAAAATTATTGACAAAATACTTTATTGGTAATGAAATATTACATTTTATATGTAGTTTGTTATGTTAATATATATTTAATCATACTTTAGTCTTGCCCTCCTAATATATCACTCTGTAATATGAGTTTAAGTTGCTATCAAGCAAAATCTGCATACTGTGATGCTAGCCTGAATAATCGCAATGTTACCATGCAAGTAAGTAAGTAATGTCTCTGCAAGCAGACTGTGACACGCAAATTGATAGGTATGCCGAACATTGACTAGTTATTGAATCAAGCAATTATTCAGTCGATCAAACTTTTGAATACATTGTATTTCTGAGTAAAAATAACCAAATCAAAATCTGTTTCATTAAGCATTTTTAGTGAAGAACTGCCGCGGTCGATACCCGCCAAGTGCTCGTAAGACTGATGATATTCTGCTGCGCTAACAACAAGACGTTGAATAGAATACGCAGCGAAACTGTCTGAGTCTGAAATCGGGTATCTTCTGTCTTTTATTTGGTTATGTTCGAATTCCTCACCCAGTTATTGCTATGTTGCAAGCACTAAGTATAATTCATAACATGCAATGAGCAAGCAGCCAGCGCCAAAATGCAATTCATCACCTTTCTTGCTGACCATTAAGGCAAGTTAAATTTTTAATTAACTCTTATTTGCAATAAATAACTTACAATATGTATTTGTGTTAAATGCACAAATATTTTGTAAAATATAAAAGATGTGTGAAAGATTGAGTCTTGAGTCGAAAACCTCAAAATAAATATTAATCAAGCAGCCTACATCACCACCCGGAAATGTTAATTTCAATAAAAATTGATTTTCGAACACCTTCACAACTTTCACTATGTCGAATGAACAAAAAGAATTGACGGCCGACTTCCACCAGATGGGATTTAGTACAAACGGATAAAAAAATGCCCCAGAGTCCATGATTTTGGCAATGACAGATCTCATGTTCGAATTACAACTTTCCTGCTAAGTGGGCCCACAGTAATCGTATCTATTCTATTACAGTAGTATGAAGCAGTTGAAAATGTGACTACGAACTTCCCAATGAGCTCGAAAAACGGCGATGAAGATCGAAGGCAGTATAAGAACATATGTGCCAGATGTGCATGTAGATCATGTTTTGATGATTTTAATTCTGATCGAAGACAATGAGCAGATGAAAACATCTTAATTGTATTATCGTGCTGACGATATCTACGATCTGAAATGATATATGGCCTCTAATGTAATATATGTGTAATAGTCTATAATGAAGTAATATGTATATGTAGCCCTTATTTGGAGAGATAACATGCTGTACGCTGTGTGCTGTGTGGCCTGCTGTGATAATATGGCTGTATGTGTGTGTTTGTTAGCTATTTGCAGATACTGGCCTAATTATTCATATAGTGTACTAAGGCAAAATAGACAACTGAATATATTTAACAATGTACTACTTTATTAAGCGGCCATTTTTCATTTTTGTGAAATACTCTTGTAAAGTGACAAGCAGAACACAAAAAATAGAATAAAACTGATTTTTTAAGCAGTTGCTTAGCTCTTTATTTTCGCCCATATAATATGTTCATAGATAGATAGTCGAAAATATTCATCCCAGTAAATGAACTCGCTTAGATCAAAAAGCGTCATCCAAATACATGCGCCTCTGTAGTATCATTGGAAACATGACATAAAAGCTTACATCTGAACTACTACTTTGGAATCTTTACAAATGCTGACTAGCTTGATCACAATGCAGTCAATGAGATAAACAACCTCGGTGAAGACCCCTGAAAACCAAACTCTGGAAATAAACTTTCCCAGAAGTACTCAGCCTCGTAACCTTTCAGGAATCACTTTGTGTTTGTGGAAATGCATCTCCACTTACAAGAGAACTCAATGTGTGCAAATCTCTTTAACATCTATTTGAATGTTCAAAGGTGTTTGCTCACGTTGAAAATGATTACTTCAGGGCGATGTGCTCTGCACAATTGAATGAAGGAAGTCAACAAAGAATTGGCAGGCTATCTGCCTGAGCTCGATTTTCATCATTTTCAGTTAAACTGTTTGGGGCCACAATAACGTGCGGCGTCGTCTTTGCGAGGGGGGCAATATTTTGCTTTATCATGAACGCTCGTAACACATTGCTCTGGTCGCCATCGAGCGCGGCGAGAGGGGAGCCATCAACAGCGTTGCGTCTGTGCTGCCCTTCTCCTGCCTTTGTGAATACGGCCATCCGGGAGAAACATCGTCTCCCGGCCTGATTCCCTTCGCTCTATCCCATCCGTCGAGACCCTGATCTGTGAAAGAAGAACCAGCGCTTTGTCGCGCGATTACTTCGCGAAGCGACTCCAAGCATTAAGTGCTTATCTGTGGCCGAAGCTGAAATACTGATGTTGGTCTGTATGGCTTCAGTAATGTTAGAATGGATCTCATATCCACGACAAGCTCGGTAGACACTGCAGAACTGATTAGGTGACCGACCATGCCGCTTGATTTGAACGCGAAAGCTGTATTACACGCCAAATGATGCACACCGGGCGTTAGGACGAGCATTAAGCCTAATTATTAGTCTGTGGTTGGGCGCAAATATGAAGCAATATCTCCACCTGATGACATTTTGTCAAATGACAAAAGCTCGTTAAACATTAAATTGGACCATTCAAACCTGAACGTTGGAACTTTGGGATTTCAGGGAACTGAAAGACATGCCCATCTGCATGGGATGTGCCATATTTTTCATTATATTGGTTTTAAGTGATGGTCCATCTGCGCCATCTTATGGCCAACTTGCGTTATTGCAATTTTACAGTTCATATGTACTTTTTTTTTTTTTTTTTAATAATGCATATAGTATATATGTTTTATATTTAAGACCTAAATAATGAAAAACACATTACTGATACTACTCTATGTATTAGCACACACATTCATATAGTTTCTACAAAATGTTAATAGAGGTGAATTAAGGGTGATTGGAACATAGGGAAAAATGGGACAGTATAATTATACAGCGTTTATTTTCTCAAAAGTTTGTTAATACGATGTTCCTATTTAATTCTAGTGGTTTTATTTTGTCCCACTTAATTTGGGTGGATGGGACAATATTTTTGGGTGATTGAGTACTTTAAGGCAATTAAATAAATAAATGTTTTTTAATTAAGTTTGGAACTGAAAGTAGTTTTTTTTCAGTTCAGTGAAATGTTTTCAATGGCTTTTAGACTGCCAGAAAAGGGGATGTTGGGGTGCTTGGGGTTAAACGAGTTCAGTGAAATTAATTAAATTATTTTTTTTAATTATTTTTATTCAGGAGAGAGAGAGAGAGAGAGAGAGAGAGAGAGACCTGCATCTGTGCTTCTGGCTACAAACAATCAAGCTGTAACTGTTTAGTTACTTCACAAATAAAGAGTTTACCACATCATGGCTGAGAAATATCAAGTAGCAAACTAGTATCTCTAGGCTATTTATTTTTAACAGTTGCGGGGCAGCGTCGAAGTTTGTGTGTGTGTGTGTGTGTGTGTGTGTGTGTGTGTGTGTGTGTGCGCAGGACAATCTGCAATCTCTGTGTACATCGATGAATGCAGCGCATTAATATGAAACGGTGAATAAACTGACTTGGAACTATCTGTTCATGAAACGGTTTTACTGCACACCTGCCAGCCAATCAGAATCGAGTATTCTGACAGGCCATGAAATAATATAAAATTAAGTCAAGTCAAGTCAAGTGTTTTTTTTATTTCAAGTACATATAGCTGTGCCGTACATAGTGAAATGAGACAACGTTTCTCCTGGACCTGGTGCTGCATGAATACAAAAAACACACATACTGAGCTAAGACTGTGTCTTAGCAACATATGCAATAAATATGAAATTATGAACAATAAATATATCGACTAGCCTAAAACAATGAAAACCAATTTATTTCACAATCATCTAAATGTTACCAACGGTTTTTTTTTTTTTTTTTTTGTACTTCACACATTGTTTCATTATAATGTTTTTCCTCCTCAAATGGGTAGTTAACATCTTCAGAAATATGTCGTGTTGGGCATGTGTTTTGCCCTACAAATGTCTGGGTTCATAATTAAGATAATACATAAATATAATTTAGCAAGACACACTAATCTGCAATACCAAGCTGCAAAGCGAGCTGTTTTGTACAGTTGGAAGTGCCGCTGACCAGCCTTCACTGTTGCGCCGCGCTGGTATTTACGACACTTTTGTTCGGAAAACGGCAGTATGCAGGCACACATGTGGAGTGTGGCGTGTGTTGCTGCATTCAGAGTCCTGACTCGAGTTTGCGTGTCGTCGCAGCGGGTTAAAGCACATCTGCTGGTGTTTACAGCCCGCAACGCATCTCTCTTCAGTCCATGTACCTCTGTGCTCGCTGAGGGTTTGATGTCAAGACGATCTCACAGCAGGAAGATGTCACAGTCCTTGGCGCAGCGGATGGTCTGGGTAGATCTGGAGGTAAACAGCAGCAGATCAACACAGCAAACAACACAATATATTGCTTATAAGAGTTTATATATTGTTTATTAACAGTCATGATCAATATTTTTAGCGAAACATTAGGCCTACACGACTAACAGGTGATCTTATGCTGATTGAATTTGCATGTTTTTTTTAATATACAGTATGTAAAAGATTCAACGGTCTGCTTATAAAACAAATTAAAGACCATCTGTTCATCTCAAAACGTCTTTGCACAAGATTACTAACTCGAGCTGACAGGCTTGTTTACGTTTTTGCACAATGTCTTTGGTTCTGGTTCCACCCCACGCAGGAAGTTTATACACAAAGCAGCAGTCCTCACAATGATCGTGCATTTAATAGGATTGACAGGTTTTCAGTGTTGCATATTAACGCCCCCCGTTTCAGATGACAGGGCTGGATATAGAGAAGGACCATATTATAGAGATGGCTTGCATCGTTACGGATTCTGACCTGAACATTATTGCAGAGGTGGGTGTTTTCTAGTTTAAAGAGTGATCTACGTGCTGGTGTGCACCCATAATTGACACGATTGGCTTTTTAGTTAAGTTTATTTATAAAGCGCATCTTAAACAACAAATACTAAACCAAAATAGATCTGATCAATTCCTATCATGTCTGTTTCCCTGTATACCTTCCCTAATACGCCTGCATGTGATGTGTCACACATGTCTTACCCCAAATAATAACGCGATGCATTAAAGCTATGAAAATTGTCGTTAGGGGCCGAATCTGATAATCAACCAACCCGATGAGCTGCTTGATGGCATGTCAGACTGGTGCAAAGAGCATCATGGGAAGGTGAGCAGCACAGATCGATGCACCTGCTGATTGTTTGCTGTTGGTGTTGATGCGTGTTGCGTGATCGTCTTCCTGTTTGATGTGCCAGTCAGGGTTGACTCGGGCTGTCAGGGACAGTCACATCACTCTTCAGCAGGCGGAGTACGAATTCCTGTCTTTCATTCGACAGCACACGCCACCCGGACAGTGTCCTCTCGCAGGTAACCAACCACACAGATGGCTGTTGTACCTTCGGCATGTTGCAGGTGTAAAATATGATGAAAGCGTCTTTCTGCCATGGAGTTAAAAAAAACTAAAAATGCAATGTCGCTTTTAGTCTCACAATTCTGTCTTTTTATTTTTATTAATGTGAGTTCATGCTTAATTGTGTCCTCATAGTTGCAAGTAATAAACTCATTTACATCTTATTATTCTGACTTTTTTTTTTTTTTTTTTTTTTTACATAAAATGGTGATGCCTGGTTTGTGCCGCAAATGTGATTTTGTTCTTTAGAATTGCAAGCTATAAACTCACATCTAGCAATCCTCACAATTCTTTTTGTTTTTTTTTTTGTTTTTTTTGTTTTTTTCTCGTAATCATTCCAGACTTTTTTTCAGAATTGTGTATATCTCACAATTTGCGCTCTATTTCGAAGTTGTGTTGTATAAACTCATAATCGAATTCCTTTCATCGGCAGGGAACTCTGTTCATGCCGATAAGAAGTTTCTGGATAAATACATGCCGCAGTTCATGCGACATCTGCACTATCGCATCATTGACGTGAGCACCATTAAAGAGCTGTCCAGGTACGTTCCACATTTAGGTTTAATCAGATGACCAGACGACTGCTGTTGCCGCTTTAATGCATGCAGACGTGCTTCAGCATGAACTAGGGAGACTATTTTCAAAATGGTGACGTCAAAATGCTTCCTCTTTTTTTTTTTTTTTTTCTCCCCATTCTGTTGCTTAGACGATGGTATCTAGAAGAGTACAACCTCGCACCGCAGAAAAAATCATCGCACAGGTCTGTGTACATCACACAGGTGTTCAGTAGATGTATTATTGAATGCCACGTTTAGCGTAGCGAAGGATCCTTTGATGTGCTCCTTAAATATTTAAGCCTAAAGAAGAGCTGTTTTGTCTAATCTCTGAATAATTTTGTGTCCGTTTGAATTTGCAGAGCGCTGGAAGACATCCAGGAGAGCATAAAAGAACTGAAGTTTTACAGAGCGAATGTTTTCAAAGTGAAGGAGAAGAGAAAAATAGTCGAAAATGGCGATAAGACATCTGTGAACTAATCTCCAAGCTGATCTGGAGTGGTTTTAGCATCTTGTGCCGAATTCCTATATTTGGATGAAAGCCTGTGCGGACACTTGAGAGAATGAGAGAGCAAAGCTTCATGTTGACGTCCCCAGTGTTTGTTTCCCGTTTTATTTGTTGCCTCTGCAATTAACTTAGTTTAAAAAGTGAATGAAATTTCGGAATTATGATAATTATGCAAATACCTGTTTTATATCTTGCGTTTCACTTTAGAAATGTGATGAGTTGGTGGATAAAGTCAGTGTGTAGTAACGAAACACAAGCATACGTTTTTCAGTCTGAGTTTGTTTTCATTACACCCCTTGGGTTTTTTTTTTAAATAAAAATCATTTGTTGCTGGTTTTGGAGGTTGTTTGTTGCTGACTTGTGATTACAGTAAGCATGCGACAGATGGCAGTATACAGTCAGGAAATATCAAGCGAGGTTTGAAACCTTATATCCAGCTTCAATATTGGTGTGTAAAAATCTTATATATATCTTATATTTTATTATCTGAACTTAAATGGATAATCACAACGACTGGACATATCTCTGGAGTAATGCGCGTTTGCGAATCGCGTGTAAAAACACAACAAATGTGTATTTTTCAAGTTTGACGGTTTTCTAATCCCGTAGTTTTGTAGCGGTCTGTTGGTTGAACAAGGCGTGCACGGATGTCATTGCCTCTTCAACTCTCTGTCGAGGTTGGTAAATGTTGCTTTCAGAAGTCACTTAGTGTTTTCTGCTGTTTTAATGCGGCAGGCACTGCTGGGACTTCAAACCGTGTTTGATTGGAGCAGCCCAAGGTAACGCGAGCACTCTGTCTGTCACTGCCGCCGCTGGAGGATCGCGGCTCTGATTCTACAAGGGAAACTTTAAATAGAGAGGCACCGGGCCAATGCATAAACCATGTACTGTAGCTTCTCTCATCTCTCTCCCCTCAGAATGTTCCTCAGAGCACGAAGGACGTCCTCGTTAGTGTTCAGGACCGAGTGTCTGCTCCGGTCTGGTCAAATGACTTAGAAACATTTAGCAGACGCGATTCACAAATTAAACGCCATGATCAATTTCAGAGAATCACCAACGTTTCTCGTACACGATACCAAATTTCAAGAGTAAGATAAGTAGAAAGCGTATTTATGGGATATGGGGATTAATTGGTGTGTCTTCTGGTTTTTGAGCAGATCATGCGAAGACTGGTAGTTTATTCCACCTTTATAGGAATGGAGAAAAGTTGTGGAAAGCAACTTTGTGCTTAGCTGTGAGCATCACCTCTTTACTGAAGAACAGACTTCAACCAGCTTTTTCTAAAGTGCACATTTGTTTTATAGAATCTTCTAACATGTTTAGCACGTTTCATTGTGTGCTAGAAGATGAACTGTGTGATTATTCATGGTTTCTTATGAAATGGGTTATACTCAGGTGGATGGTTGTTTAAGCCACATTGGGTTACAGCTGATTATTTCTGAATGGCCCATCATACAGGGGATTTCCTGAGGGTGGCTGATGACTCAAATTAAAAGAGATAATTAAGACTTCTGGAGTGAATGAATGCTGTGAATCAGCTTGTCATACACCCGCATGAAAACATTCTCTATGCTCGCGCACCAAGCAGAAAGTTCATTCTCTGGGCTGAAAGATAGTTTTCCAACCAGTAAAAACTGTAATTTATCTATTTATGCATTCCTTAACCCATTTAATCCTAAAAAAAAAATCCCAGTCTTGAAAATATTCATAACTGCTTGATTACATTACTATTATGCATTAAAAAAAAACTTGATAGAAACATTGAGATAAAACAAAGTTCATCCATCATAGTATTTCAAAATTGTTACTTTCGTGTAAATAAAACTTTAAATCAATCCTACAAGTATTACAACATCACCGCTGTGCAATTTTTCTATCATTTGAAATTTCAATTCAGCACAATATCTTGGCATTACAACATTTTATTGCCATTTTTACTAGCAACTGCAATTGATTCGTATTGCAAAAAAAAGTTTGCCGTTATCTCACTGGTCACTAAATATAATGTGTACCAAAAATCTGCATGTTAACATTCTTTTCAAGACCTTCGTTTTGGAGCTTTGCTGCAGTTATCATTCTCAAGGTGCAAACAAAAAATAAACGGCTCTAGTCATGTGACGATTTGCACTAATCATGTAAAATATCTCATATTTAATTGAGACCCTTTATGTTTTCCATATTTGCAGGAAGTGCACTAAAACATCAGTCAGTAAGTTTTTTTTTTTTAGAGCTTTATAAATGAAAAACATTTTTATGGTCAGTGTTGCGTCCGGTGGGATTAAATGGGTTAATTGCTTACTCTAGTATTTCTTCTGTTTGCATCTGTTCCAGGGCAGAGACTGGACTGTCTTATCATGAAGATGGACTGAGAACAGATCAATCTATCACGAATTCATAACCATGAACCAACAGGAGCTCACGTAATTACTGACAAAGCCTTGCAATTTATCACTTTTATTCTGACAGGCTCCATACACTCATTAAAGGTTCATTAAATTTATGCTCTGAAAAATAGCACACGTTTATGCTAATTTAATTACCTGCCAATTATCACCGCTTGAATTAAGTTTGTTAGACCTTTAATATCACTTGAATGCTCCTCGTGTTGGTATTTATAAATTTGAAATATCCAAGAATAACGCAAGCCCGTGCCTCCGTAGCTGTAAGCGCAAACTTTTGTATTACCTGTTGTTTTTTCATTGTTTGCAGTGAGACATTTTGCATCTCCCGGAGCCCTGACACGGATGAGACGCGGATCAGATGGGCTTTGATCAGAGCTCTAAATCAAAG
>NC_056712.1:20631831-20669331 GCF_018831695.1 Puntigrus tetrazona | reverse complement strand
AGGCTCTTTATGTCTTTTTTCTTTTCTTTTATTAGAACGGCCTCTGAAGGTCATCTCAAGCATTAGAGAAGCACTGCGCTGTTCCACGTGTCTTTGGGGGCTTTGGGACCGGAGGAATAAAACATCTCATCTGGAGCCTTTGAAGCGCTTTGCAGCTGGTACGTCTGACTCATGTCTCTTCTGCCGCAAATCGACAGATCTTGTTTGGGTTTATACAAAAATCCAAAATTATACTGCTGTAGTCCCTAACCTAATGCTATGCCCGTCAGGTAGATGGTTAGATGTGAGCTGGATTTTAATTAGATTAATCTCTTAGATTGCAACAGGCGAAGATAAAAAGAACAAATTCATTCAGACTGGCTGCACAACACTGCTTTTTAACACCTCCCTCCCCTTTTGTTTTGTCAAAATAAGATAAGTTATATTAAAACAACTATACTTGAATTAAAGGTTTATTTAGTGAGCAAACATTTTTCAGTATATATGTCTTGAATTAATGTCACTGACATATTGCTTTGTCTTGTTTTTAGCATGGAGGTAAATAAAATTTTGTTAGATTTACGTGGATGTTTTACTATCATTATCACTATCAATATTTTTTTTGCAGTTTATATAATGTTCATAATGTGCTTTCATTTGTTTGAATTTTTAGTTTGTAATTTTTCTTAATTTTCTTTTAAATGTATATGTGTGTGTATATATATATATATATATATATATATATATATATATATATATATATATATATATATATATATATTTTTTTTTTTTTTTTAGTTAGTTTCAGTTAGTTTCAGTTATTTGTGAGTGTGTGTAATTGCAATTTTTTTCTCACTTTTGCATTGATTTAATCATTTTTAGATTTTTATTCTAATTATTTTTAATAATAGAAATCCATTTTATTTTTCTCAAATTCCATTGCATTTTATTTATTTTATTTTTCTGTAGAAAATTTCTGGACCCATTTTTAATGGTTAAATATTTGTTTTATTAACTAAAAAACATAAAAACGTCTAATTAATGAAAGTCATGAAAATTTCACATAATATTTTTATTTTTTAATAAAAAATGTATTTTATTTTTTCCCTTTGTTAATTATATTTTTCTAGCTATCAAATGAAGGCATGAAACATTAATTACATTTATCTTTCAATTATTAAAAATTTAAACAAATTTTATTTTTGGCAAACAAAGGAGATTTACTATTAAGATTAAAACATAGAAGAAATGTCATTATTCCTTAAATACATTTTGTAGTATTAGTAATAGTAGTAGTAGTATTTTGTACATTATACTGAACAGTAGTAATATATTTGTGGCACAGTTCAAGTTAAACCGCACTTTAATTTTGATGGGATGCTATGAATACTTTTCAATGTCTGTGTTTTGTGATATGATGCTAGTTTTACTCAAAGGTTAAAGTGATCACAAAGTGACTTTCAGAGCAGTTCTGGTGATGTTGTTCATGTATTTGTTTCTTCATTTAGTGAGATGACAGACACAGCTAACGTCACAGCGTGTGTGTGTGTGTGTGTAATAAATAAACATATAAAGATCCTCAAAACATACAAAACATTTTTGCTGCTTAATATTTACAGATGGTCAGCATTGCAATTAAATTAAGAGTACTGATATACTATAGATGAATTAATTCAAAATTTGACAAATTCCATGACATTTCAAGCAATATATTAAATTCTGTTATATATTTGTATATTGCATATTCGCTCACCTGCCTTGACTTGCATATGAACTTAAGTGACATCCCATTCCTAATCCATAGGCATCAATATGACATCGATCCACCCTTTGCAGCTATAACTGCTTCAACTTTTCTGGCAAGGCAGTCCACAAGGTTTAGGAGTGTGTTTATGGGGATTTTTGACCATTCTTCCAGAATCGCATTTGTGAGGTCACACACTGGTGTTGGGACGAGAAGGCCTGGCTCTCAGTCTCCGCTCTAATTCATCCCAAAGGTGTTCTATCGGCTTGAGGCCAGTCAGGTTCATCCACACCAGACTCTGTCATCCATGTCTTTATGGACCTTGCTTTGTGCACAGTCATGTTGGAAGGGGAAGGGGCCAGCTCCAAACTGTTCCCACAAAGTTGGGTCTTGGTATGCTGAAGAATTCAGAGTTCCTTTCACTGGAACTAAGGGTCCAACCCCAGCTCCTGAAAAACAACCCCACATCATAATCCCCCCTCCGCTAAACTTTACACTTGGCACAATGCAGTCAGACAAGTACCGTTCTCCTGGCAACTGCCAAACCCAGACTCGTCCATCAGATTGCCAGATGGAGAAGTGTGATTCGTTACTCCAGAGGATGCGTCTCCACAGCTGTACAGTCCAGCGGCGGCATGCTTTACACCACTGCATGCGACGCTTTGGTGCACTGTTCTTGAGCTAATCTCAAGGCCACATGAAGTTTGGAGGTCTGTAGCGATTGACTTCAGAAAGTTGGCGACCTCTTCGCACTGTGCACCCCAGCATCCGCTGACCCAGCTCCGTCAGTTTACGTGGACTACCACAGTTGCTGTCGTTCCCAGCCGTTTCCACATTTTTATTCACCTGGCTTTTTATACACCTGTGGCCAAGTGAGTGGAACACCTGATTGTGATTATTTGGAGTGAATACTTTTGGCAATATAGTGTATGAATGTGTGTGTGTGTGTGTGTGTGTGTTTATATGTATGTATGTATGTATATATATATATATATATATATATATATATATATATATACATATATATATATATATATACATATGTACGTATCATACACTATATTATATAAAAGTATTCATATCCAAATAATCATATAATCAGGTGTTCCACTCACTATATATATATATATATATATATATATATATATATATATATATATATATATATGCTGTATACACATATGTGTTTATGTACATTTTGTTTTAATGAATTTTTGTACAATTTTTCATTTATTATAAAAATACTGATTATGCAAATAAATTTCGCAGTGAATGCTCCACTGTTTGTCAAGGATGACCCCCCAACGTCCCCACTCACACCCCATTCTTCCCCACTGGCATGCACACAATTTACTCTCAACCACTTTAGAGCTTCTGAAAAATTATGTCCAATCGATCTTGTAGGAGAAGAGCAGTGGATGAAAGTTCAAACAGAGTAATGCACATACAGAAGACTGCATGCCAACGAGAGAGAGAGAGAGAGAGAGAGAGAGAGAGAGAGAGAGAGAGAGAGAGAGAGAGAGAGAAAGCAGGAAATATGCTGACGTGATTTTCTGTTCTATGTGATTGTCTCATCTTGTAAGTGACGTTATGGATTGACTATCGACATGCACTTGAAAGAGCCAGCACAACAAGGACACGGGCATTAGGACAGAAATGCTCATTTGAGTGCAGCGTTTTGGAACAAAGCGGTCGTGAGGAGAGACGAGCGTTGAAGGAAGGTTGCAGCATATCTGTAAAGGTTCTCGCAGGGGAACAGGAGGTTTTAAATTATGCAGGGCCAGCCAAATAGAGTCAGGATGTCACTCTGCAGTATATCTCTACGGGACAGGAAACACGGATAGACGGACCGCTCGGGGAAAAAAAAAAAACCAGAAGGGCCAATCCTGTCAGTGGCTTTGACACATTAGTGCCGTTTATAAAAGAAGTCGACTCTCAATACGGACACTGCTGAGGTCAGCGCTCCACCTCAGCTGCCCTGCAGGAGGGATTGTGCCGGGTCTGATGTCCACTGTTAGATGAGCGATTAATCTCTTTATATGGCCTAGTCCAATGCAACAGATCTGTTTAGTGTAAGCAGAACACATTTAGCGGTCTGTTTACTGAAGGTCAGCGCTCCGACTAATGGCAATCATTACAAGAGCCATAAAAATCAAAAGAGTAATTGCTTGTATGAGGATTCAGGTTAAGAGGAGCATCTCTTCAGTCAGCAATAAATGAAAAAAAAGGAGGTCGTATATTTTCAGTCTTGCCACAAATTGATGAAAATTCAATATCTGCATGTCTTGGATGATAGAAACCTAAGCAGTGAGTGTGTTCATATTTGGCTTTTATTATTCTGAGGATCCTTTAAGCAGTTCTTTTGCTCTTGTTCATTGTTCATGTAAATGATTAGATGGTCAGAATTGAGATTAAGAGGAAAAACAAGGGCGGAGTTCAAAATGAAAGCGAAATTGACCAGGTTTACCTAATAGTACGCATTTGTTTTTATTGTACAAGATTTATCACACAATAACATTAGTCCAAAGAAACAAATGTTCAGTTGCTCAGCCTCTAAAAGACTTTTTGGCCGATGTCCTCAAGCCTTTTGTTCTGTTACTTAAATTAAACGAATGGCCAGATAATTTAAATTCAAGTCTAATCAATTCAGTTTTGTGGTGTTTTAACACCCGTTATCTTTATCCAGTCAAATCCAGGTGCATAAAGTTACCAAAACCATTGAATATCTCGTTTGGTTCTCTTCCTGGCACATTACGGAGGTAAAATGGTTTGCAAATTCAATTTCATGTTGATTTTAAAGCTTGTTCAGACCAAGAAAGAAACAAACCGTGGACAAACCACTTTCATCAATGCGTGATGCAGTTATGTTATGCAGTTACAGTAAATGTTCACATATTTAAAATGCTATTTATTTCTGTGAATTGTCAGCATTGTTAATACCACGTTAGTGTCTTCAGTGTCACATGGTCTTTTATTTGTTGGACACCGACACTCATGTTGGTATTTGTGGTTTATTTCTGTGTAACAGTGTAAATATATTTACTTTAAAACTTTACGGTTACGCTTATTGCACTTATTAGCTTGCATATTACTAGAATTTTAGTCATTTATTAGTGCTAATTGAGCACATATCAATGTCTTTTTCTACATGATCTTATTCTGCATCCCTAATTCTACCAAACATATAAACTTAACAGCTACCTTAATAGCTATTAAAACTTTTAAATAGTTTTATAGCAAATGAACGATTTACTGAGTGAAAAATTGTAGTTAATAGTTAACAAGTGTTACCTATTCTGAAAAACCTTACTGATATAACTATATTGGCTGCTGAAAATGCATTTAATACACAATCTCATATTTAGGTTTACTTTGTGCCCAAGTAAGGTTTCCTCTGTATTGATTTACAGGAGCTTGAGGTATTTGTCCTGGAGTGATCTCCACACTTCTGCTCTGGGTTGTTGTTTTTTATGGGACGCTCTGAAATGGCTTTTTGATGGACAGCGCCGGTTTGCCTCCAGGTCTGCTGAATTGAATATATCCCCGTATACTCAGCATTCCAGTGTCTCTGTATCACCATGACAACTGCAATTGTCTGCTGTCACTCCCGGTCGCTTTTAACATCCCGTAGTATGATATTCAATATTTTATCACCTGTGACCTATTTTAATCTTTACTTGCGCGTGATTTTTAAAAATAAATTTGTTCATTCACTGGGGATAGAGGCATTGCCGAGCAAAGCCATTTGAAAGCCTCTCGTTAATAGTTAAAGTGCCGGTGCGCCCATCCCATCTGGGCCTGTGGCCGCTGACTGATCAATAAGCGATCTTGTGTCTCACTGACTCCAGATTGCTTTGCAGGCCCACCGCTTTAATTGAGCGTCTAACTTTCTGTGCTTTCCTCGCTGGTTGATCTGGCAGATGGTTTTTAAGAGTTCCTGCGTGGGTTAAGTGGGTGAACTGCAGTGCGTCCCGTGTGCCAGCTGCGGTGGATGCATCTGTGCTTGCTTGTAGAGGACTTCTCACACTCTCGTGGAATACTAGTTTTATTTGACTAAACGTTTTCAACTTATTCCTCTCTTTCCGCCTTCAAGTCTGTACAATTGTGGTGCTAAATGTACTTTTGAGGTACACTCTTCAGGATTAAATAAGATACAAAAGTGTATCATTTGAAAAGATACTGCCCTGTGGACTTTTTATCTTGTAAGTATAGGTTAGGTATAGGAAAATTAATGCCCAGAGTTGTCTAACCACTTTTTAAGTTGTGTTTCATCCATAAATATTTTATTTAAAACATCTTCACTGTTGAATTCCAATAATATTGCAATTAGATGTAATCAAATTAAAAATGATTACTCTAAACAAATCTATTGATGTACAGTACCATTCAAAAGTTTAAAGCTGATAAAGGGTTTTTTTGAAAGAGGTCTTCTATGCTCACCAAGCCTGCATTTATTTAACAATAAAATAACAAATTAGAATATACAGTATAATAATGCTATTAATAATAATAGAGTAAAAACTAATATGCGAAATATGTATTGTAAAAAAATCTATTTTAATATATTTCAAATTTTAAATAGCTGATTTTAAATGCTGCCTATTGGTGGGATTTGTGATTATTAATAAAAAAAAAAGAGAAACAAGATGTATCAAATGAAACAAATGTATCAAATTGTGCAAGAAATCTAAAGAACATACATAATTTTATTATTTAACACTTCTGAACTTGTGAGTCGAAACTCCTTTCTCTTCATATCATTTGAGCATGATAGTGATTGGATTGTGTGCCTGTGCTGGTGTTTTTGAAGCATTGCCTCATACCAGCTGTGTGTCTGTGTGTCTGTGTGTGTGTGTGTGTGTGTGTGTGTGTGTATCGCACCGAATCACTGCATTTTTGCTGACCATCTGCTTTATGGTGTGTCCTTCAGGGACAGCTCCTCTAAGTCCGAGTCAATTCAACATGCCATACACGAGTCAATATCTTCCCTCGCACTCTCAAAACACCTACCATGCTGTTTAAAAATGCAACGCTCTCTGAGGTACACAAACATCCGGCAAACATCAGACAATGTAATTGCACCCATTGATCAAGATTCTTATTGAAAGTTACAGCACAACTGTAGTTGATTGATTGTATGATTTTACCGATGTTTTTATTCTCTCCAGTATACAGTAGGTGTTACGGATGATCACGACCGTCATAGTGCAGGTAAACTGCTTCTGCATTGTTTTCATGTGTATTTGAGTGCAGCTGTGCAGGAAACCGAGCTTCAAGGTGACTTCTGTAGCTGCGCTGGAGCCAGAGCCACAGAATGTGTCTGAGACGGATCAGTTACAGGGTGACAAATTCAGCACTGAATCACAACTAGTCTGGACCTCTCACTGTCGCTTCCTCTCTCTCTTTCCCATTAGTTAGACGACAAATCATTGCTCATGTCATGTTTCTCATGTCAACCTCTATATCGTGTGATATTGATGTGGTATCAAATAATTGATGTGTGCAGAATCGGTTCAACTAAAGAATTTGATAGCAATGAATATTGAAGTCAGTATTTTTACTCTTTTTACTTATAATAGATCTTTTTAATAGATATCAACAAAAATATAATAAATGTTATCAAGTAAGGATGCATTAAATTTCTTTCTATCTATCTATCTGTCTGTCTATCTATCGTTCCATCGATCGTTCTGTCTATCTATCTATCTATATATCTTACGTTCTATCTATCTATCTATCTATCTATCTATCTATCTATCTATCTATACGTTCTATCTATCTATCTATCTATCTATCTATCTATCTATCTATCTATCTATCTATATATCTTACGTTCTATCTATCTATCTATCTATCTATCTATCTATCTATCTATCTATCTATACGTTCCATCGATCGTTCTGTATCTATCTATCTATCTATATATCTATCTACGTTTCTATCTATATATCTATCTATCTATCGTTCCATTGATCGTTTCTATCTATCTATCTATCTATATATCTTATCGTTCTATCTATCTATCTATCTCGTCTCCATTGATCGTTCTATCTATCTATCTATCTATCTATCTATCTATCTATCTATCTATCTATCTATCTATCTATCTATCTATCTATCTATCTATCTATCTATCTATCTGTGGTTCTATGTATCGTTTCTAATTGCAATTACAATTAAGAAAGCCACAATTATGTAATCTCTATATAATGATATAAATAATAATGTTATATTAAAGGTGCAGTGTGTAAATTTAGGCAGCATCTAGCAGTTGAGATTGTGATTTCAAAGGAATAACTGACAATTATTATTTTTGTCATAATCGTGCAGCCCTATATCATTCTATCTAACGTATTATTTGTCTGTTCCTTCATTCATTCATTGGAATATAGATTGAAGTGTAAATTACAGTGGCCGAGACAGCTTAGTGTGCTGCAACTTCTGAAAATACATGTGCATAGAACAGGAAATTAAGCGAATTAAGAAAACATCTTCATCAATTTGCAAATACTGGTAACACAACCAAATACAAAACACACTGCCAATCCTCACAATGCAAAGAACTATCTTAAAGAGACGTGCTGCAAATACTCACGAACCAACCAAATAGCGCAAAATTTACCTCATTAAAATTAAAATGACTGATGTTACATATTTATATTTGCAGCTCGTTTTTGCAACGCGTTTGTCAAATTAATGAAGAGGTTTGCAGGTGTTTTTTTGTATTTTTTTTCAAGCAACCGTAGTAAACACATTGTCTGACATGCTAGTTTGAACTTGCACACTTTGTTAGAAGTCTATTTGAGTGTAGACGCGATGTTAGAGCAGGTAAAAACATGGGTGGCATCCATTAGTATCTTGGTTCTTGGAAAAATCAATCGTGTTCTATCAGAGCCGAAGTAAAACCAGACTGGTGTAGCATGTCTTTGGTCTGCCTGTCGGTGCTTTTAGAGTCAGTCAGCTACGGCAGAGTGTCCTGGTCAGAGCCGAGCTGTAATCGGGGGTCTCATCTGTGCACAAGGGTTTCAGCGGAGTGGATGTGAGAGCTGGTATTACAGTACTGAAGCACACTGAATCTCTATTTAAAGTGAATTGTGGGCCTCATAGAGGGGGTGAAAAGTTCATGCTGAAACTTAAACTGTGGATTCTCTCCCCAACTGACTTTAATGATGAACTAGACACAATAACTTTGGAGTTCGGAAGTTCAGTGTTATCTCAAAATGTATTATTTTATTTATTAATTTTTTTAGGTGCTTTATAACCAAATTGGACAGTTACTGTGCAGCTTTTGCAGTGATTTTTCTTTTTTTTTCTCTTCAGGTTTCACGTCCCAGTTAGAAAGTAGAAAATAATGTTCTTTGGAACTCTTTTATTGAGTTAAACAGCAGGGTATTGGAAATGAACAGCACGTTTAACTGCAGAAAGCCAGGCAGTGTGGCTCTCTGTTGTATTGAGTCATTTGATAACTGTAACATGTCTCAGACTCTGCTGCAATCCAGGGGTCCCATGCGTGGCTTCACAGGAGATTCAGAGCTATTTTTGCAGGAAATTTGGGTCAGCGGTTTATTGTCCTCTTTAACCAGTGTCTTACATCCACTGAAACGTAGAACCGAAGTTCTTTGAACAGCACAAGAGGTCAGGAAATAATCGGATTTCTCTGTACAGCACCCCAACAGACATTTTCTCTCATGATGGAATGATGTTGGGCTACATATCAAAGAAATATTCACTTCTTTTATTTTTGTGTACATTCAAAAAGGTTTTACAAGAAAAAAATATTTCAGCCTTTCTACTAAAATGTCATGGTTAATTAAATGCAGAACTTTTTCTTTGTAATAATTTGAGAACTTTACTAGCAATTGCAAAGTGAAAATATCTACACTAATTTTTTGTTCAATTATAGGGATCAGTTCTCACTAATTAGCATGCTTATTATTAACATATTGGTTGTTTATTAGTACTTATAAAGCACAAATTCTGCATGACCATATTCTGCATCCCTACCCAATACTTAAACTTAATATCTACCTCACTAACCTTTGATAAGCAGCAAAATATAAGGTTGTGTATTGCAGTATATTTACACCGTTAGACTTAATCTGTATGATTTAAATCCAACAATACATCACAGGAAAATATGATAGAAGTTAAAAAGCAGACACAAAATTACTAGAGACGACAGTAATAATCGCACGTGAAAATTTTAGTGAAAACACCCATGGGCACAAATATAAGACAAATTGAATTAGGCAGCATAGTTTTCGACTTGCATGCGTTTGACTCCTTTAACAAGCATTTAAGAAAGTGTATTAAATGGTTCCATCACTGTTACTATTTTTTTGTTAAAATACTAATAGAAAACGTGTGTGTGTGTGTGTATGTGTATAGCATATATATGATGAAAAACTATAAAAAATTATTAATTTACATTTTAAGAGGCGTAAAACATCAGTACGATAAGGTTATGTGAATAATGTATGATGTTTTAGGCTTATTTCTTAATTTACAGTAGCACTACTGCTTTTGCGTAAACAGTAAAGTACCCCAAATTCTGTAAATTACTATAAATTTAATAGAAATTACCCATAATGCAGTGCATATTACAGTAGTTATCTGTCATTTTTATATGTGGTATTTCAGTGAGCTTTTTCTTTTACTGTAAGTTTAACATTATATGTCTCTGGGAGCAAAAAAGCCCTCTATGCAAGACAAAAATTAAACTGCTGAGTAAGATTTTGAAGTGAACATTTTTCATTTTACATTAGCCAAAGTTAAACATTCCAACTTTGTCTAATTTGTTCAGAACACACATTTCTGATTCATACTTACTGTAGCCCACCATACTGTACTGTTTGCTTGGACCTAATTAAGGGCCGGTTTGTTTGGAAAGACACGACAGCCGCAGCCGACCAATGAGCTAATGCGAAACTAATTCTCCTTAAACATTATTCTCATAGACTTCCCAAGTAACTCATCACTCGCTCAGCTAGGGCAAACAATGTGAGCGGAATATTCCCACACTGCTATGAGATGTGTAATCCATGGCCATTAAAACCAGACCACTGCAGCAACATCATCTGCAAGTCTAATGATGTTGGCAGTTCATGCCGTTGCAGTATTTAATGAATTTAAATAACCCAATTTAAACAATGACATGCGTGCACGGGGAGATTGATGTGCCTGTCAGTTAAGGAAGGTTTGTCTGATGATGTGGGATCCCATCTAACTGTAGTTCCCATAATGCATTGCTGGAAATGGGGGGGGGGCTGTTAAGTGGGGTTTGGCCGTTACTCATCTCGCATAAAAACGCCATGAATGCTGAAGCTTGCACATAGAGTGCACACCTACTGATGAAGAAAATTACTAAGATAATCGCTCAGGGTTAATTAGTGCAAAACCTAGTCTGCCATTTGTAAATAATCCCATCAGGTCTCTTCGTTGTTCGCATGGTTTGCTAAGAATTCGCTCATTTTATTAATTCTGTATTCATCTACGTGGAATTTTCTGAGACATTTTCTCAGATTTATCAGTGTGGGCTATTCATGTTGACTTTAAGGTGGTCTTAACTGTAAATAAGCTTTAATTCATTAACAATACTGAAAGGAATAGTTCACCCAAAATTTTATTCCCCCAAAGCCATCGCAGGTGTACATGACTTTCTTTTTTTAGACAAACGTCTGAGTTTTTTTAAAAATGTATCCTGGCTCTTCCAAGCTTGGTTAATGCGGGTGGATAGTGGTCGTAAATTGATATATCCGCAAGTACTGCGACTTAAAACTAACCTATACGCCTTCGAGGGGTTATCACATGTCTTCTGAAGCAGATCGATGGGTTTTTGTAACACAAATATTTCAGGTTTTAAAATTATAAGGTAAATAACTGAGTGAGCACCGGGTTCCAGCTTCTTGGCTGACTTCTAGGTCATAGTTTAGCCAAGAAGCTAGAACTCGTCAGTCAGTTATTTACGTTATAATTTTAAAACTAGAAATATTTTTGTTACAAAAACTCGAAAATGTACATCGACATACTTATAAATTACTGTTATTTTGTTTGTATTATTAAATTGCATCTATTTTTTTGTCCTGTCTTCAAATGATAAATATTCATACAAAGTCATTCTCCAAACTGCAACTTATGCCATGTTCATAGATAGTGTTTTATAATACTGTTTATATCTTGTGTTTGGCTTATTTTCATGCTTAGTTTCCTGTCTATTGTGTTTAGGTTTTCCTTTTCTCTAAATAAAATGATTGACTTTCCTAATACTCCCTCTTATGTTGAGCGTCTGTTTCCACTCAGTTTGATGAGCTCAGGTTTGGCACAAACATTACATTTTTCTGATTTAATGCACATCAGTTGCAGGAAAAAAAAAAAAAAATCCAGACGTCCCTGAAAGCAGTCGCTTTAATTAAAGCTCGGTGTAGGTGTACAATAATGTGCTCATATGTTTGGAATGCATTCTGTTCACTCTCAGATATTGTTTCTTGTCTTGCATATAGAAAACTGACTGACATTTATCTGTTTCTGTTTTTTATTAGGGCTCTCTAGAAAGTAGACAGCAAAGAAGCTCACTAGGTTTTTGGAAGAAGACACTCATTTTTCTTGTTCTTTCTCAGAGGCCTTGAAAATGGCCTTTGAGAAAATAGACCTCATCTTGGAAGAGAATTGAATTGCAGGGCCTTGGATTTTTTGACTTTGCTTTCATTTAGTTGGTGTTCCCGGGGATATTAAGGTTGCATTGTCCCCAAGCAGACTTTTAAGAATCATTTCTTTTCAGAAGTGGTCCATAAAAGCCTTGTTTCGCTCTGATCATTCAGGCAGCCACTTCATAGCCGTGTCCTGATTGTGCTTTCAGACTGAATCAAGGGAAAATACAAAGATGAACCAGAACCATGAGAACTCGACACTGTGGTGCGGACCTCCTGTTTTTCATCACCACAGATTCTAGCAACACTGCATGCCAGAAAGATTGAGTACATGGAAAAATCCGCCGAAAAAGAATCATATTCCCACTTTCAAGTTAGGATATCTTTCAAATTCCTGCAATGTCGTACCGGAGAAGGATCTTGATTAATCCCTACTATACTCTCAGGGAAGGTTATTAATTGAGTGGTTTGATGAATGAACACTTGCCTCTGAATTATGGGTATTCCGCAGCAGTAGAGAGCTTGCAGATTTACGGCGCTCTCCCTGGTGATGAGGGGTTTAACTTCTCAGTCTGAAATGCTAAAACCAGAGGAGGTTTTGGTACAGAGTTGTTGTCTGTCCTCCCTTTAATGTGTCTGTCAGAAGACTGCTGGCTAACAATTCAGAAGGAAAGCTCATTTCCATCTAAATCTGAGGCTGAAGTATTATTGGCCGCTCAACGCACCATCACCAGTTTCGCCCCTGACATTTTTCCAGTCTTGGAAATGAATGAATGAATGGATTGTTTTAAAGTTTTAAGGCCTTCGTGAATAATGCAATGACCCCGGTGTGTTCTAAAGAAGCTTTGGAATTTCTTGTAGGGACACGTGGACATTTTGTTTTTAGTCATTTCCTTTCTGTCTGACCTAAATTTAGTTGCTAAACTTGAGTGCCTTGTAACTGAGGCCGTGATGAATTAATAATCATGGCAAAGAACTTTGTCCTCAATCTTCAGAACTCAAAATAGTCGATTGATAGTGGAGTGAAACATATTGTACTTCTTGTGGTTGGCTCCACCACAAGTAACCAAACCAGCTTGGAGACTCTTGCGCTTGTTTTTCGAGCTGTCAGATGCTTTAAGATCTGCCTCGTCCAAAATATGAAAATTCTGTAAAATCGGCATCTGCAGCATACTGTAATCAGGTCATGGCAATAAGTCCTGTCCTCCTTCGCTGCTCCTTTTCAGGAGACCTTCATGAATAATCAGAGGGAAAAAAAACAGGCCACTGTTGCTCTTTGAAGTTTTCCATGCAACTAAAAATAATCCCATAATGCATTATAATGAAAAACTATTTGTTGGTTCCATCACTGCAGATGTAGTCAGCAAACTTCAGCAGTGCACAAACCAAAATCCAGCCGCATTGGAGAGAAACTGAGGACGTTGAAAGTGGAGGTTATTTGCATTTTGATTGACATGTAAGGTCAGGGTTAGCTATCAGATGATCACATATGAGTTATATATATATATAAAACACTTCCCACTGATCTTGTACGTTTTTGCTGTTTCAGTCCTATAACAGCTGTTGAATAGCAAGTGTTCCATTGTGAAATCTTAGTAAATGCAGACATAGAATAACTTTACTTTAATAATCCATTCGTTAATGCTTCTTTATACACTGGAACATTGATGTTTCCATAAGGTGTGGTCATGTGGGTGAAAAACTTCCTGAAAACCCAAACAAAGCAGCTTTCCGTTTGTCAAAGCAGTTAATTAGCTTGACCAACTTGAACCCTATAGCCATGTTCCTAAAGTAAATAAACATAATAATAAAAAAATACAGTAAAAAGTTTATATTTTAGATAGAAAATTTGATGTTAAATGTGACTAAACTGCATTTACACCCTTTAATTCGAGCTGCAGGTGTTACATAATGAATACGTGAATCTATCCATATTTGATGATTATTATTTATTTATTTAGCCACTTGTACAAACATAACTGTCCACCACCTTTCACATTTTACTAACAGATAAATGTATGAAAACATTTTTTTTTTTCCTGTGGAATATTGTAGATTTCAGTCAAACATTTTTTAACGGTTTAATGGTCACGTGACATGCGAAAACGGCTTTGCCGCGAAAAACCAAAAATAATAAAGGTGAGTATTAGCCTAAATAGCATATGCTACGTCTAAATTTTGTTCTTCGCACAAAAATATCATATATCTTCAGATTTAGGAAAAAAAGAGAGAAATATAGACTACGTTTATGGTGTTTTTATACTGTCTGGAACTCGAGTTTACATTTCTGAGAGAAGCTATTTCTTTAATCGCCACATTAGTCATTATATGACCACTTAAATTAATTAAGCTATAAAATCCATTCCTCTCTTTATAAACCAACTAGTAACATTGTATACTATGTTTAATTAGGCTAGGCTACCGTATCTATGTCCTATATATAGCCTATCACACTACCTACACTTATCATTCATTAATTCAAAATCTTATAATTTAGCTTCACGTCGTCGTTTATGTATTAATTTACATATGCAGCGTTGCACAAAGCGCGTTGGCTTTTAATTAAATTTTGGTTATTGTTAAGTTTGCTTATTATAAAATGCAATCATTTTACTGCAGGAGCAGTAAAGAGACTCGCATCCAGAGGTCATCTATCTACACGTGTCCCGTAAGGAAATCTGCAAAGGAAAGTGTTCTCCTTTAACTGCAGAGGTCTCCCCATCCCCTCACACCTTTACCAGCCCGCGGTTCCTTCCTACAGAGAGCAGGAGGCGGAGGAGAGGACGGTGATCGTAGATACGCATCCTAGTTGAAGTCAATGAGAACTTCTCTTCGGAGGAAACGGGCGTTCGTGAGGGAGCTCCAGGACGTTTGGAGATGCTTTTGATGGTCTCAGCCGGCGATATCGCTCCGTTCGTGGTCAGAACAAAACCGAGAAGCCATTTCAATGACTCAATGTGCTCGTTTTGAGGAGCAAAGGAGACGTTTCTGTAGGATTCTCAGTCCGGAGACGTGATGTCTGCCAGCGCTCGTGCCCTGCTCTTAGGTAAGTTTCCTCCTGGTGCTTGCGAGTGATTTTTTTTTGCAGCTCCTGTCAAATGTGATCAGCTGTGGAGATTTAGTATAGCGGTGGACTCTGTAGTAGTTGATTTGGCTGGCGATATCGGTACTTTCTACTAATGTGACTTTTAGATCGCAATTGGCAACGATAAGCGATCAGATTATGGCAAGCCGTTTTAACATTTCCTTTAAACGAACTAATACCTATTTTCATGGACTGCTACATTTACAATATCTTTGTTTTCATTTCCTAATGTGCATTCTTGTGTGATTTGTGTCCTTTTGGTTAGCCTAGTTGTTCAGTAGCCTAATGCATTTATTTCTATCCTGGTAACAATATTTTTGCCATTGAATTCTATGGGGGTCTTCGGTTAAGATAAGAACTGTTTATTTTTAGTTGTTACTGTTTTTTTACTAGGTGCATTTAATTGTTTACGTATTGCATGTGACTAAGTAGTTCGAATAACTAGTTTAACTATTAGCTAAATTAAAATGAAATTAAATGTTAAAGTGACGTGCCATAACCAGGTACACTTCAATCTCCTTTGTGTGCTGTATTATTCAGCATCCGCATATGCATTAATTTATTAATGCCTTCCTGTCCGTGAATTAAGTTATGCTTTTATCTGCAAGTGGTCTTAGACGTATGCTTCTCAGCCTTTTCATAAACTCAGCGCGTTGCAATATTTTAATTGATACAGTGCTGAGCGAGAACTCATTTAAGGTTGAATTTGAAGTTTAAGTTTTGCTTTTTCCATATTTCTTCAGTGGGCATGCAGATATTTAGTGTTTGAGAGTGACGTCAGGTAGAAAAAAGGAGACACAGGAAGTATTATAACGTCTCTGCACATTTTCCACACTTTTTTTTCGTGTTAAGTCGGATCCCTTCTATCATTTTATGTTAAAATACGTAACAACAAATTACTGTTTAAGCCCAAAAGCTGTTTAAATGTCAAAAGTCTTTTACTGTGCCTGTCAGCACCGCTTATGTTGGTTACAGTAAAATAGGCCAGTGATTCAAAGGCATCATTTTGAACAGAGAAATGAATGATGTGATGTGAAATGTTGCTATTATCCTGTCAGAGTATCTTACATTTTTTCCTTTCAGCCCTCTGTGAAATGATTTGTCCTGTGCACCTCGGCAATCAAATAATTTGTTGAATGTCTGATTCTATCGCGGCAGCTGTTAGAACAGAATAGTTGAATCTTAAAAAACTGTGACTCGCCAACCTTATCTGGCACATTTTACCTCCTGGCCTATTTTACCTGACATCATCCCAGATATAACTAGAATCGCATGTCCTTAAGGAAATGGTGATTCCTAGTCGCGTGTCAGCAAAATAATAGCGGTAAAGCTTTATGAAAGCTTCCGTTTCAGGGCTTTGTTTCTGTGTGAATGAAATGTCGCATCAGCCCTAAACTTTGCTGTTGTCATGACATTCATGCGTGTCTCGCATCCAGCTGCAGGAAAATCAATACACGAGCTTGAAGTTGTGTGTAAGGCATTTTACTGGTAAGGTGATATATTTTAGCCTGATTCTGGATGATCAGTGAGGAAAAAAAATATATAGGTGAGACACAGTTTTATCCATTGGGAAACGATTGAGAGCGGTTGGAAACTAAAAGGACTCAATGATGGCAAAAAAAACAGTTCAGAGGTGGATCAGGTTATTGTGTCTTGATGAGAAATTGCATTCGTGCTGCAAAAACCCGTGCAAAAATAGCACCGCAAGCGCTTTAAACCACAACCTGTGTGCGTACTTTCACTGAAGTGTTGTGACTAGACAATAAGCGGCACAGAGAGCTGCGAGGCGCTCGAGTCCTCAGACTCGCACACATACAGGAGCAAACGCCACTGCAATTATCATGATGAGCGCTTTCATTAGTTGCATTAAAACAACTGTGCTAGACAAGCCGTGCAAACAACACAAAATATCACAACACCATCATCCACACCCTGCAGATACGCCAAAACGGCACAAGAGAAGCTATCTGTCTGCCTGTCTATCTAATGGCATTACATTTTCATTGGTTTGGGCTTTCTACTGGAAATAATTGACCATTGTCTAATAGTACAGAACATCTTATTCCCTGTAGCAGCAATTATCACTCCTGCAATCCTAAATAGTTGTCTTGTTTGTTTGATTGTTTCTTTCCTCCCTGTTGCTCAAGTGGAAATAAGCTCGTGAAGAGACGGCAATGGCAAGGTGATGACAAACCAAAATTAGTTACTCTTCAGTTTATATTATAGATGGGCTGAAGAGATTATATTGTATTATATTATATTATATTAGTAGTTATTTTTGTAGATTTATATTAGTAGTAGTTTTAAGGGAAGAAAAATAAATAAATATATACATATATATATATATATATATATATATATATATATATATATATATATATATATATATATATATATATACATACTGATTGTCACTGTATTTGTATTTAGATGACTTTTGCAATGATGCAGTGTTGACTAAAATGAATAAAAATAATAATATAACAACATTGTTAAATTTAATAATTAGCCAGTTGCAAAATGTATGGGTAGTTGAGAAAGAAAAATTGAACTGTGTCCTATGGTGTGACAGCAAAAATGTAAAAAAAAAAAAAAAAAAAAAAAGATACACAAGTAACATGAGAACATTTTTTCTTTGTTCTTAGAGTTACAAATAGCATGAGAGAAGTTTATGTTCAATGTTAGAGTTTTTTTCTGTCACACCATATCCGTTTTTAATAATAAAAAAAACACAATATAATTTGTAATTGATTGGTTTAGTGTTTTACTTTTCATTTATTTTGTCAAAATAGTATAGATTAACATCAGCCTGTTATTAGTTTTTTTTATCGACCGAACATTAGCTTTTGCATTGCTTAAAATCCACATTTGTTGCAGCATCTCAGATAAACAGTACGTTATGAAGCAGATCTTAGATCAGTCTATTTTTAGACAAATCTCCAGGGGCAGCAAAGTATCTGTCAAGTATAAAGATGACATGGGCATCTAGAACCAGAGGTCAGGAAGTGACATCCTGCTGTGTGCTGCCTTCCCTCTCTCTCTCTCTCTCTCTCTCTCTCTCTCTCTCTCTCTCTCTCTCTCTCTCTCTCTCTCTCTCTCTCTCTCTCTCTCTCTCTCTCTCTCTCTCTCTCTCTCTCTCCCTCTCTCTCTCTCTCTCTGTCTCTCTTCCTCTCTCGCTCTTTCATTCTCTCTCTCTCTGCCCTGTGAATGTTGCTGTCAAACAGACTTTAATAACAAAAGCTGCGTGTAGCGTTGTGAAATATGGAGTATCTCCTTACTTGACCTCAGTGTCTCTAACCCCACCCTTGAAGAGACCACGACCCATTCACCGCCAGCATCTGCCCTTACTTAAAACAAATGCAGTGAGATAATGGGATCATTTGTGCGTTGTTATAAAATGTTTTTCTCTGTCATAGTAAATGTTTTTCTCCCTAATATTTCATGGCAAAATAACATTAATATTGAATAGTTTGTTTATAATTTATTAATTTATGCTTGCTAAATGGATGTCCCCGCATTACTTTTTCAGATTCCATAAATACTGTATAGCGCCTTCCTTAATGAATCCATTTGTACAAAGAAACTCGATACACTTCCCACAGGATTAGGAACCATATTAAAGCGCCACCACCAACAAAAAGCTGGGAGTGACTAGCCTGTTTGTGTGTGTTTTTGGATGGCTCTGGTAATTTAGTAACTTAAGTCAGGAACTGTAGTGGGGTTTTTTTCAGCACCTAGCTCTAATTTAGCTTCTGATGAGCCTGGCTTCACATGGACCATGTCAGCTGCGTGTGTGTGTGTGTGTCCCCACGGGGCCCCAGCGCTGTCTTTAATTAGTAGAGCACATCACAGCAGGGCCGGCCCTTACTGAGAGTTGTGTCATTCCGTTCAGAGAAATCACAGTGACATCCTTTCTCCCACCAGACACACAGCACCAGCCACTTACCTCCTCTGCACACACACACACACACACACACAGTTTAACATGCACAGGCTCGTACGCATGCTGGTATCAATCACACAGCTATACATGTGCACAACGCTTCTTGAAAACAGTCCAGCAGTGTTGCTGTATGTGTGAGTGTGTGACGGACTGAGTGTGTGAGTGTGCGTGTTGACGGTTGTTATGAAAGTGTGTTCCTTGTCTTATTGACCGTATGACACCTTACCCTTGAAGAACAAAATGACTGATAGTAGGTAAAAAAGTCATCAAAAAAAAAAAAGTAAAAACACTATCAACATTGATCATAAGAAATCTTTCTTGAGCACCGAGAGAAAAGGCATTGCACACTGTGTCTAAATTTTTCGACTGACATTTTTGCATGTTGAAAATTAAATACAACCTCAGTTTGAGTCAATCATGTTTATACACTGCCTCTGAAATATTTGTCAGTTTAAAAAAAAAAAAAAAAAAAAATTAGACCAGGTTAAAATTTGCGTTTTTACATCCTTCTGATATGAAAAGACGAATAAAAAAAAAAAAAAAAATGGAAAAACGCAGGCAAATATGTTGATGATGCACAAAATTCATAAGAATTCATTAAATGTAACATATTCAAATAATAGTGAAATGTAGTATTAAAATAATATATATATATATTTTTACAGTATTACTGTTTTTAATTGTACTTCAAATGAATGATTTTCTTTACAATACAGTTGTAAATGATGTATGTCTGTGAGAGTGAGTGTGTGTGCACCTTGTATTTATCACGTAATGGCGACCAAATGTCCCCACAAGTATAGGAATAACAGTAAATTTTGACCTTGTGGGGACATTTTTAAGGTCCCGATGAGGAAACAAGCTCATAAAACTTTTATTACATTTTTTGAAAATCTAAAAAATGTCAGTAGTTTCCTGTAAGAGGTAGGTTTAGGTGTAGGGTTGGCGTAGGACAATAACACATACAGTATGTACAGTATAAAAACCATTACGCCTATAGTGAGTCACCATAAAACATGGAAACACAACGTGTGTGTTTTGATAGACAGACAGATAGTAGATTTTACAAATAAGTAGAAAATGAAAAGTAACACATTGAAATACACATGAAATTACCAAAAATGTTTACTAATTAACTAATTAGTATCAATGCACAACACCTTTTTTTGGATAGATATATAGTTGTCATGAGAGCACAGAATGATGTTGTAAAGGATGTTTTCCCGCCCCTCTGCCTGTCCCTGTGCTTTTAGTGTATGTTGGTCATCATTGCTTTGAAGTATCTCATGGCACAGGCCGCTCTGACCTACAAATCTCCCAGCACTCAGAGACACGGGTGAAGAAAGCGGCCAGCAGATTGCAGAGGAGCTTTTCAGGCCCAGAGCTGGAATGATCTCCTTTACTCCTGGTTTTCCTGAGACACCGTGAAACGGTTTCGATTTACTGTAATCCAAACCACATGCTCTCACCTCACGCTTTCATTGTGGAAAGACCAAAGTATTTCTTTCAAAAATATTTGGCGGCGGTTTGCATTTCAGCGTTAACTCTGGATTTATAGGCGGCACGATGGGATGATGTTACCTGAGGTGCTGGCAATGATTCGCAGGGTGTTTTTTAACAAAACACTTCTGATACACTTTTAAGGGTATCTGTATTTGATTTTTATTATTAGATTTTTTTTTCTTTTACTTTTGACCACCTTGAAGGTGAATTTAATTTTTCCATTTGGATATTTCTGTAAGAGTCGTGTTTCTTTAAAAACAGGGGAAGAAAAACAAGCACTAGTGTGTGTATTTTTTCTAAGCTTTTAGTGCCAAGAATGAGAACTGAAAACTAAAATCACACAGGGTTACAAACTATTCACATTAAACATTTAATAACTGCCCACTGACACGCGTTTTGATAAATGCGCAAAACCTTTTAATATGAGAAGCTAGAAAAACAAAGTGATGGATGTGTTTAAATGCATTCATTAGTCTTGTGCATTACTTACTTCCAATTTAGTGTCTATAAATGACATCTGCTGTTAACACTGAATTTGTATGTGTGTGTATATATATAATTCTGATCTGTCAACATCAGATCATCAGTCATTTATGTATATATCGCAGTAATGTACACAAGTCATAGTAATGTAACTTGTGGCCAGGTATGATGACCCATACTTGGGTCATTTGTGCTCTGCTTTTAACCCATTTAAAGTGCTCACACACCAGAGCAATGGGCACCCAGGGAGCAGCTGGGGGTTTGGGTCTCACCCTCTCGTGGTATTGAAGGTGGTGAGAGCAATCCCTGTTGGACCTGGGACTCAAACCCATGACCTACAGGTTACAGGTCCAGCTCTCTAGCCACTACTGCCCCAAACCTGACAAGCAAGAAAAGCAGAAATATAAAGTTTGCTTTTTTTCTTTTTTAAAAGCATTTATGTAAATAGGTTTTTTTTTTCTGGGAGTGAATTTGTTTTTTTCTCCGTGGACGAACTTTTGGTTATGCATTTCTGATGCATAACATTGTAGCTGGCACACATGCTGGAAGAAGCTAATGAGGTTTTCTCATTCTCTGCCTATTTTTATGTTTTCTTGCAGAACATATGGCACCAGCACTGTTTTTTACGAGTCGTTAGACAAAACTTCTTAATGAAATTGAGCCGTTCCACTGCACCGCACATGTGTGAATTTTTTTGCTCTAATTGCTCCTGTTGCATCAATGCGTTTGTTCACCTACAAAAACAATAGCAGCAGCAGTTTTTGCCATCTCACATTGCTCATTCCTTCACGGCTAATACCCCCAGAAGGAACACCCACAGGCTGCGTTTGGCAACTTTCTGATTATGGTGCAGAATTCAAGATGTATTTAAAATTAGGTGTCCCTTGAACATAATGCAGCGCAGAAAGCCCTGGGAAAATGCTAGTTCATTTGACATATTGTTTTTGGGCTTTTGCCACTCTTTAATGATATATAACATGAGACTAGAGCGAAACTGTAGTGGAAAGACAGATGGAATGGGATTAGAATGTGGCGCAGATGAAATCAAACCTATCTCTGCATCCCATTTCACGTCCTGAATAGTGTGCAAAATTAAAATGAGTGCACGTTAAAGCATTGCATGTTAGGAAATTAGGCCAAAAATATCCATATTATAAAATATCAGTATTTATCACATTATTCAGTAATGATTTAAGGAAATGCTTGCATGTGTTTGTTAGGCGTGAGTATAAATTAAACATAAATTGTTCACAGTTTTTAGCTACCTCGAATTTAAGGGATTCTGTTTTGTGATTGGATAAACATTTATAATCAAATAGGTATCTAATGAAATTCAGTAGTAAACATGTAACAATTTAACCAAAATGTAATCAAATTAAAGTAAAACTTTTAATTTACAACAAAACATCATTTTTAAAAAATGTTTGTCAAGTAAGATGCAAATTCCGTTTTGTTTTTTCAGAAATACTCTGTTGTGGATTCGCAATTTTCTGCTGAATACATTTTCCTAAATAATTTTTCAGGTAAAAATTCATTTAAAGTAATGTTTTAATAATAATGTTTTCAGTAGTAGTACTATCATTATTACATTAAGTAATATTTCTGCCATTGTTTCTTCAGTTAAACCAAGCTTTTATTTTGACGGGTTGCTGTGAAAACCTTTAGGTTTCTGTTTGTATTTGAAATGATGATAGTATGAAATGCTGATGAAGTGACTCTCAGAGTTCATGTGCACATATGATGCTTCAGAAAAACCATATGTGCGTAGTAAATAACATCTGCGTAATTCAGTCAGCATGCATAACATGCAAAAGTAATATATAAACGGGCACTAATCCATATCGTGTGTTGACTCAAGTCTACCGGCCTACTTTGATGTATCCATCTAAAATTTGGCAAATTCCGTCACGTTCCTCATTATACAGAGTATTCCGTGAATCCTTCTGCATTTTTCACATCGCGCAAATCAATGTGCCCTACTCATTTACACAGAGACGCGCAGAACATGTCAATTTATCACTGACGTGCGGAATGACCGACCGACCTGGTCGTGTTTAATTCTGATGTGTGATAGGCTGTTTGAATAATCCATATTGAGTAAGCTTATTATAATCGACTTACATTTTATCGCTCGATATAAGCCATATAAGCAATAGTATTCTGATACCGACAGGTTGAATTCACACAGTTTCCTTTTCTAAACTGCAGTATTAGCATGTAAGTGGACCGCTGAAGGGCCTGCCTGAAATAAACCGAGTCTCTCGTCAGTAAAATTGGGTTCAGCCTCCCCAGCCCTCAGGAGCTGACACCTTCCTCCTATTGTTCGTTAAATACAGAGGGCCTTGTGTGTGTGTGTGCTGTGAAAAGCTGTATTTTAAAAGGACTGTCTGGTGTTATTTATGTACGGAGGAGGACGAGTCAATACAGGTGCTGCCGCGGCCGCGTGTCGGGCTGCTGTTTCCTGCTGCGTCTATTCTGAGCAGCTTTACCTTGGCGTTCATGCGGTGTGACAGCTTAACTGCAGCGCGCGTCCCTGCCGGAACAGACGAAAGGCGAAGGTCTCGCTTAGATGCCCGGTCTTCCTCTGCGTGAGACGAAATCTGGCATTTAAAAAGAGGCATGCCATTTACTGCGTCCAGCGGCAGAGGGAAAACAAGATTCTGGGAGAAATCTGGCATTGGATAAAGGTTATGTTGATAATGTCATTTCTGTTTGATTTGATTGCTTATAGACTCCTTTTTGAATTTCTAATGGAAATACATCGAGTTTTGTCGGCCCTGAGGGTTAAGGTGGTTTAAAGCAATATTTCACTTGGAAATAAAGAGAGAGATGGAGAGAAATCAGTCATCATTTACTCATTTTCATGTTATTCCAAACCTGTGTGATGTTAATTCCTCTGGGGGAAACTGACGTGAATGTTAGCAGTATGTTGACGCTGCTCTTTTCAGTGTGCTCCACTCAAGTAATTGTAAGTAAATGCAGTCAATGTGTCGTATTTAAAGATAACTTTGTGAGAGAAAAATACCTGTTATAGTAATTATTAACTAAAAGGATTTTGTTCCATAAAAATACCAATTTTAATAAACATAATTAGACGATGTGAAATGATAAAGCTTTGAATATAAAAATAAAACTAATTAAAGGTTTTCATAAAATCTATTCCTACTAGTATTTCAGTGATACTAGAAGAGAAAAGAAATTGTAGCTGTTTTTATCATTCACATTTTTATTCACATTCATGAATACTGGAAAAAAATATTATAAAGTATTTATTATTTGTTTATTTGTTTTCTCACGCAGATGTGTTGCATGTGATTTTAAATACTGCACACACGTATTAGTTTTATGGCATTTTATGGTGCATTTTTGCATGATACCCTTTGGTAATTTAATTGTATGAAAAGAGTAGCTGGAACTTACAGTATATGAAGACGCTGCCAAAGATCTCCTTTTAAGCAAAAAAGAATGACATGAGAGTGAGCAACTAATGACTGTTGCTTTAATCACTGGAAAACATCATAGCTGAAGTCACAATAACAAGAAGTCCATCGAAGCGAGCAGGGCGGTATGGAATAACAAGGGTCTTCCATCGGCTGAATGTCTCTTGATTAAACAAACATTAGTCATGTCAACAGCGTATGTCTCTTTCTCTCTCTCCATTGACCTCTCCTCTTACTGCTTCTGTGACTTTGACTAATGCTGAAACCAGGGCAGAGTTTCCACTGCTTCCACTTAATGAGCTAATTAAGTCCGTGGCTTTGCGGTTTTAAAGTAGCTGTTGGTAGGCAAAGGAAATCTCAGCAAACATGCCGACTTTAGGTTTGCATGGAAGAGCATATCTGGCACTTACATGGCCAGCACAGGCCATTGGAGGATATTTTTATACTTCACCTTTGGTTTTATGTGTGTCTAATCTAGGGCTGGGCGATAAATAACGATTAATATATTATGCGCATCTCGTCAGTAAAACCATTTTTAATTAGCGGTTTTCAAAGCCATAGCTAAGACGATATTGCAGAGGAGTGTACAAAGTTTGCAAGAATCGTTGAATAATGCTGTTATTTTGTTTTCTTTGCATACAAAAAGTGTTCTTGTCACTTCATAACATTCAGATTAAACCACTGATGACAGATGGACTACTTTCTGGATCGTGACAGTGTTATTTACTTGGCAGTCAATGGGACAGTGAAAAGCCTCCTGGTTTCCTTCTAAAATACTTTCAGTTGTGTTTCGAACAAGTACAAAGCTTGTACCGTTTTGGAAAGTCGTGGAGGACAACTTTAATGACAACTTTTTCGTTTTGGGAGGAGTCATGTAATACCAGGCCTATCAAAACTTCTTGCATTGCACTTCCTGTTTAGTAAAACTGGCCCTTAATGTTTTTTTTACAATATTTTAAATCAAATAAATGCAGCCTTAGTATGCATAAAAGACTATATATATGACAGGCTACCGACTTCTTGACCGTAGTACAAGGGGACCAGACTTTATGCAAGTAGTCAAAAGCATGGCTGTGTGAGACTAGAGCAAGCTTAAAGAACTGCATTAGCTCATCTCAACACTTCTGTTCTGTTACACAGATTATTTAATGATGATCGTTTTAATCTAGTGTGTCAGTTCTACGTCTGCAGAAAGACCTAAACAGTAACTCTAAAAATAAAATAACAGTTGAAACGTGTCTTCAGGGGAAGTTCGTGTCTTCTCCTCATTAACGTGTGAGGATCTACATGACACGGGGGATTTTGACCAACTTTGACGGCGTCGTCCGATCTCGTCTGACTCATGCGAGATGAGTGATACATGAGGGGTCTGTTGATAATGAGTCTGCATTCTTTGATGTCATGGATCAGCATTAGAAAGATCCGAGATGACCTTGCGTTATGCAAACTCGGGACACCGCGCTCTTCGTAAGGGGAATGACTGTATAGATTCTATGTGCATCGTCGAGTACGTGAGCGAAAGCTAGCTGGAGGGAACGACTGTGTGTGTGTGACTGCTCATCATCCCATGCTGTGAGTGTGTGAGAGACAGATGTCAAGGTTAGCTGACATGAAGGCACAGTGCATTCTGCCATCAGCGTGTGATCTTCAGAAAAGAAGAGGAAGAAAGAGGCTGTGTGTTGAATGCAATACTTCTGCTCACTGCGTACTAGACAGTATAACCTGCAAGCTTTCTATTATTTTAAGTTAGCACATTCAACAATATGTCTAATTATTATAGTTTTTTTATTTTATCTTTATTTTGATGTGTAATTATTATATCATTTACTCATCTTCATCGCATTCCAAACTTTTTTGTTCTGAATGCTGATATTATTCATTTTAATAAAGAGTTTTGGTTCCCATAGACCCCCATAGTATTTTTTGTCGATACGGTGGATGTTGGTGGAAAACAAAATTGTCTTGTTTCCAACATTTTTCAAACCTTTTATTGCATAATTTCTGACGGCATAAAGGGCGCAATGACAGAATTTTAATTTTTGGGGTTGACTATCGCTTTAAGACATACACTGAATCGATCGAACGTTCTTACTTTTTAGATTCACACAATTTGTGATGTCACTCAAGTTATACATATTATATAATAAACAAATGTAATATTTGTAATATGCGCCGCTTGGTGAGTTTTCATTTTGAACCCCAAGTGTGTATTACGCAACATACTTTCCAAAAAACAGTTTGCTACATAACATCATCATATTGCATGTTTAATTCAGCAAGTTGCATCTAATTAATTTCAGTAATAGCTGTAATTATTCTGCATTTTAATTCAAGTTTGTTTGCTTTTAGCATTAAAGAGTCCAAAGGTTGCATAATACTTCTGATTTATTTATCATATTTGGTATGGAAGGTCATGCTGAGCGCAGTGCTTTGCGAGATATAATATAATACTGCGTGATACGCTTTTTGTAGCTACCAAATGCTGAATAACAGAATGACAAAAAATTCCCACAGTGTGTATATTTTATTCTGCAGAATTAGTAAGAGTAGTTTTGTAGGACCGAACAGGCAGAGAGAAGCGAGTCTTGCCTTTTTTGGATTTAGAATATTCGATTTCCTTTCATTATCCGCCAAATTGCCGCTGTCTTCTCTTCTAAGTAGAGCCAGGTGTTTGGCAGGCTTGTCTCTTTCTCTTCCACTTTCTTTCACCTTCTCGTCGGCCTACCTGGCTTCCTGCCTCTCTGCAGCACTCTGGCTCAGCTGGAGAGGTTCGTCTCAGAGGACATCACATCAACCCCTCCTCGCTCTGTTATATTACAGCATGTCATGTTCCCCATTTAAATGTCAATTGGACTAAAGATGCCATCACTGCAGCATGATCACATCCTCTGTCCGTGACACTTTTATGAGAAGCAGAGTGAGACTGTAATCGCAGGACACACAGCCACTCTTACTCCTGTGTGAGCGACTGAGAATAAATCCAGGTTACATTTCATTTGAAAATTAAGCCTGTTTTAGCTGTTTTACATTACGAGATGCACATTTTGTGCATTTGTATGATAATTTAGTCACAAATTCTCATTAACATATTGTATTTGATTGTTGTTGTTATTATTTTCAATATTATTATAATATAAATCTTTTTTTAATTTGAAAATATATTTTTATTATTTTTATTTTATTATTATTAAATTACTGTAATGTGTGTGAGATTAATATCAAGGCTCATTGTCATTAGTGTTATAATCTAATAATATTTGTCTATCTATCTATCAGTCTATCTATAAAGAGTTTATTTTTATACTTTTTAATAATGTTTCCTATATTTTTATCATTTTTACAACAAACCAAATGAGACAGAGTTAAACAGAGTTATCTGTAGTTATCTATTTTTGCAAATAAATACATTATATATGCATATATAGCATTTATTTTTAATCTCATAAAATAAACATATACACAATATATGTGTGTGTGTACTGTGTATATTTATTATGTATATTATGTATATATAAATACACACTTGTATATATTTAAGAAAATGTGTATTTTTATAATGTATATATATATATATATATATATATATATATATATATATATATATATATATATATATATATATATATATATACACACACACACATGTGGCTACTAGTTGTAAAATCTAAATTAGAGTTAAGCTTGAGCCCTGTTTATCAATTCACCTGAAGTCAGCAGCTTTCATAATTAATGTGGCTTTTTTATGTTTGTTTGTTTGTTTTACCTCTCATGTGCTCAGAGAGAGATATGCTTGCTCAAGTCAATTAATGCTGCAAGGGTCCTCACAAAATCAATGCAAAACTGCTGTGCTGATTTAATTATTTCCTGTCTCACACATGGGAGAGAGAGAGAGAGAGAAACAGAAAGAAGCTCTTAGGAAGTGAACCAGAAAAAAGACATACTCAGCCCGACCTTAAATTTTTGTCCATTTTAGCAGCAGCATCTCCTTTGTGATAGCATTTTTGCTCAACCAAAGTTAAATGCTTTATTTTCGTGTTTTGTTACAGAAAGGAAGTGTGCTAGAATACTAAAGCCGCATGCTTTTGTATAAATTGGGTTTTGAGACACATAATCAATAATACATAAATTCTAATTGCGAAAGGTCACTTATTGAGCTCATTTCCATAGTAACAGGATTTAAGTACATCCCTAAAGCTTCTGACTAATTTTAACACGACGATTGCGCAGAATCTATCAATTACCAGCATGATGCAATCGATTCAAAATGAATCAAGAAAATAACTTAATAAATATCGACTCAGCTCCGTTGGGTTTATTGAAGTCAGCACTGTGTTTGCTTCAATGCTCAAATTTTGCTTTTCTTTTTCCATTATGAAATTGTTCAATTAAAGTTTAATTTAAAAACAATTACATCTGTAGATACAATATTTTACAATCTTTTCGTGACTTATTATTTGATAATACTGCCAAAAACCCAATTGTAACTCTAGTTAAGAGTATAAATAAATAACAATATAATAACTGGACACCACATGCATTGTAATGAGGTGATGTGATTTAGCATTTCTGTAAGAAACAGACAGCAATTTAAGATGTTATTCACTTAATCATTCATTCCATTCCAAAATTTGCTGGGTTTTTATGCATCAGATTTAAATATGCAAATACACAAATGAGATTTAAAGGCTATGGAAGAGGTCATCTTAATTACCCATCATCCCAGTGGTGAAAAGAGACACACAGTCCACGGTCTGACCAGATGCTAGAATTGATCATTGGCCAGGTGAAGACTTCCTGTTGCAAATGCTATGCGGTTAAGGTATTTCAGGTTTTTAAATGTGTTTTGGGTGGTTTTTTTTGTGTGAACAGCGGCAGTTTTTCCGTCTCTTTTCTGGTGGGTTTAGGTTTTGTTATGACGGCTCTGTAATGAGCTCACACTGTAGTGCCTGCTCATAATAACTCCCAAAATATTTGTATTTCTCCACAGTCTCCGGTGGATATCGGCGCAGGCCTTTGATGTTCTCTCGCACTATTCTGAGTTCGCTCATGTGATTCGTTTAGCTTCAGTTTTGGGTCCTCTGTTTTCGACACATTCCTGAACTGATGCAAATACGAGAGACGTCGGAGCTCCAATTAACTCTGAAGCTCATTAGGAAACCAAACAGTATGGAGTGGCACCTACGGTAATGGTACGGAGAGTGAACACAGAGGAGAGAATTTGTTTGCCTTTTTAAGTTCTCTGCTCTTTTCCCAGAGTTCCATAGCATTTATTAAGAGGTGGTTGGAGAAGTATTTCACATTATTTCACAATGAGCTTTCATTATCCTCCTATTAGTCTCATAAAATGATTTATGCTGCAGCTGCTTTGTTAGTTTTATCGCAGACTTTCCTTAGGCATTTTTGGTTTCCAAATGAATATTTAACAAAAAACAGCTTTTCACCCCAATGAATTCAGGTAGATCTCTACTAACATCGATAACAGAGAATCTATTTCCTTTATTTTTTTCGGAACGACTTGTGCACCATATTCCCAGTCTGTCAATTTCTATTAACTTAAAAATGTCTCCTGAGTAATGGCCATCACATGCTACTCAAAGCCACTGGATTCGTAGTCAGGCTCAAATGTTTTTATGCAACAAATTTGAACATGCAAATGCACAAATAAGATTTACAAGCTTTTAGGACAAGCTTTTCAGTGAGCAATAACTAGTTGGGATGCTTTTTGGAGCTCATCGTTGATGGGAGGTGCTATTCAGAATGACTAAATGTACTATTGTGGTTTTTATTGAAGTTTTTATTTTCAGATTTATATATTTTTTTTATTATTTTACCTAGTTTTAGTTTATTTTTTATTATTTTATTTTTCATTATTTTATTTTAATCTAATTTCAGTGTTAGTGTTTATATTTTTTAAATTCTATAAAAATTTTTTAATGGTTTTACATTTAACTGCAACTCTAGTAACGTTGTGGTTCACGTTGTTCTTTTTCATAAGTTCTTCAAAACATCTCCTTTTGTCTGAAAGTGAGTGCCATTTACTTCTTTGTGGAATAGAAAAGCTGCAGTTTCACTGCTGCAGTTTTTGATTTCATACATTGTCTCTTGTGTAATGAAAGCAAAAGCGGAGACCATTCAAAGAGCAACAGTAGAAATGAGCTCTTTTAGTGTCAGTCTTCGTTTCTTGAAAGCGCAAGGCCGTCTGAGTAACTCTCCATATTTGGATGTTCTCACACATTTTCTCTGTGATATTAATGAGATGCTACAACAGAATTAATCACCGTCTTTGAGGCTCTCCACTGTGAAAAGCTCTTCATTAGAATACAGCTCCTTTATGCTGCAGTAATTCAGTGCCTTTCTTTCATAATTCTGCTTGACGATATAATTCAAGCGTTTATCGTCTACAGACAGAGAACAATGTCCGTTATATTTTTCTCGGTGGACTTTGTGTTCCACTGAGCACTGCAAAAATTTTATTCCACTCAATAAATTCCACTAAAATCAGGCTGTCTTAAATGGAATGAGGACTCCTGATGGGGCTGAAACAGTGCTGCTCTCGTCATGTACTTTCACAGGGTTTAAGGGTTATTCCAACCCAAAATAAAGTTTGTCTTTAATCACTCAGTAGTCGTTCCAAAGTAAAAGCTTTGTTCGCTCTTTGAACAAAACCGGGGCAAGGACACTGTCAAAGTCCAGAACATTATGAAAGAATAGTCCATCTGTAGTTCAAAGGTAACATGATGAAGCTACGGTAATACTTTTGTATGCTACGGTGCCCAATTTATGGGTTTGGAATGACAGGGGAGTAATGAATTAATTAATAATTATTTTCATGTTATTGCCATTGAAGATCATTTGAAAAAAAACAAATTCGATACTACTGTAATTTGACTAAATTAATGTAACAACTAAACTGAAAACAGCTATTTTCAATACTACATGTGAGTTTAGTCATCACAGTGTTATGAATAAACACTAAACTTTAGGGTCATGCTATTCTTCTGAATTTTATATTCATCGAATAATACTGGAAAAAATATGTCCTGGTTTCCACACAAATTATAAGCAGGGCTGATGATAGAGTGTTTTCAACATTGATAATAATTTGACATTTGTATGAAAGTAAATATGTAAAAAGGGATATTTATTTTGAGATTTGACGTTTAATTGAACAGAAAAGGTTATCAGCTGATAACCAGTATTGTGCGTCAACTATACTGCACTGTACTTTTGTAACTTTGTTTTTACTGAACTTTTTCACTATTTTTTTCACTGAACTACCACTGTGCTTCTGAGCCTGTAGTTAGGAAATAGTTGAAAGTGTCACTTCTGTTCTTGTACTTCCACCACCGGATATTAGTGTGCAGAGAAAGTGAGAAAGAGTCAAGCTGGTCTCGGTGGAGCTCAGTATGAATCCTGTAAGCCCATGATCTGTGGCCAGTGGTGTTGGCAGTGTAAATGGTAGCCTCTCAAGGCCTCTGTGAGCCCAGACATGGCACATTGACTCAAAGGGGACTGAAGGGATCAACAGAACATGTTTCTGACGTTTGTACAAACATGTTCCACAGCCTGAGCCTCAGAAGTCACATATGTTCACAGACATACCGGCCAACACCCCACATATGTGCCAGCTTTTGGTGCCATGCTTCTGGACCATCAAGAGGTGGGTATAAAACCAGAGTGGATGAAAGCAGATTGTTGTGTGTATCTTGTGGGCATTGGCTGGAAACGCAGATGTCCTGGAAAAAATAATTATTGGATTGTAAACAAGCTTCTCGTTACTAACATACTGATTTGATCAAGCTTGATAGCTGGAACGGACAATGACGCTGATGGGATGTTTGCTTGAAAATACGGATTTTCTAAAGCAAGAAATGAAGCTCATTAGGGTAGCGTTGGGAATTAATATGTCCATTAGGCGTCATGAAGTTTTAGTATTGTGGCGACTTCAAAGTATTAACTCCTGTAGATGAAGTTTCTGTTTTGGCATTGATGGTTCCATTAAGAACCTTCATGAAACATTCATGAAATCTTTTCATTGCACAAAAGTTTCTTTGAGTAATTAAAAAGCTTTTTACAATTAAAAAAAAAACATGTTGCTTTTAGAAACTGTTCAATGAACGGTTCATTGGCAGGCTTTGCCCTGGTCATCAAGGTCCACTCTCCTGCAAATTTCAGCTCTAACTCTAATCAAACACACCTGATTCAGCTAATTAAGATGTTCGGGATTACTAGTAAGCTACAGGCGGGTTGGAGCAAAACTCTGCAGGACACTGGCCCTCCAGAACCAGGGATTAAGAACCCCTGTTCTTTGGCCTCACTGCAGAACCCCCTTTTGGAAGCTTTATTTTGAAGAGTGTGAGTTTGGCTGGCCAGAGCACTGCGGTGTTCTCAGAGACGGCCAATGACGAGAAGTTTATTAAACACATTGAACAGGCTGTTAATAACAAATAAGAGACGCACTCTGAGGCCATAGGGAGCTAGAGACAACTATTTCACCAGTGTGTGTGTGAGAGAGAGAGAGAGAGGACATTCTCTACACACAGCTTGAGGTGTTTCCCATCTGCCACATGGTAATTCCGACAGCTTTCACAGTAACAGAGATGGATGAACTGATTACATTTACAGTTTATAGATATCCAACATCATTCTTTCCTCATCTGATGCTTTTCTCACCCCATATTTTGTCTCCAAACATACTTTACAGAAAAACTTAAAGACGTCTACATGGATAATTCATACACTGTAAAAAAAAAAAGTTTAAATTAATAATTTACGGTAGAAAAAAACAGCAGCTGTGGTTGCGGAATTAAACAATGTTTGAAGTACTATGGTTCTAAGTTAAGTTTACAGGTAATTTAATTGATTGATATAATGTTAACATACCCACCTATTAAAGTACTGAGATCTGTTTTGCACTGATAACCAACAGTTTGTGATGGGAAAGTGACATGATGAACCAAAGCCCATCACAAGCAGCTTTTAAATATGAACATATGTAGAAGGTGCTCTGTGTCATTCACAAAAGCACTAAACACTATCATGGTGATTATTAAACTGAAATATGCAATGAACATTAATTTAACTTATTATTACATGTAACATAATAAACATAACTGATAAGAAAAAATAAAATTCAAACATATTTTGAAATGCAATTCAGGGAATTCTAGGAATGTCAGTTTATGTTTTTCTCCTATAAGCTTTACAGGAATTTACCATTAATCATTTAACAGGTTTTTACCGTAGCATTTTCACAGTTTTTTTAAAATCATGGTAATTTTTTAGAGTGTAGTTTTCAGTAATGCGACAGGTTCAAAGACCTGGAGGGCAAAACATCCATAGAAGCATGTATGCACAAGCATGTCACTTTTTCATCTGTCACAGCCGTAAAGTTTTAGCAATTTGCAATCCATGTTAAGCCCTCGTGGCAATACCATGTTTAAATTATTAAGCAGCACGGCAAAACATTGTAGAAACACTTATTCAAGTGCCTTAATGTATTTAAAGCAGTAATATTAAAATATAAAATTCAGTTTTCTCTGTATTAATGATTAGTAGTTTACATAGGAATGCAAATATGCCGGAATATGAACGCAATCCGCTTAATTGTTTGTGGTTTTCTTTATAACAGTTTTCAATGGGAAACTGCTTAACTTGAAACTTTGATGGTTGAGTTTATATTCTGGCTTATGTATTATATATTATATTATATCTGCTTTGCCTGTACAAAATATACATCATCAATGTGGTGTTTACTGAATTTCAGCTTTTAATTAGCATTTTAATATGCATTTTACTACATTACTACTTAATGCAAACAGCGTAAAAATAACTGGCGGTCAGTGGAGCTTCACTTTGCACTCCGGGTGGGCATTCCTATATGGTGTGTGGCATAACGTGAAATCTATCAATAATAAGAAATGTTGCTTGTTTACCAAATGAGCAGATTAGAATGATTTCTGATCATGTGATCCTGTAACGACTGCTAAAATTCAGCTTTGCATATAAGGAAAAAAATTACATAAAAAAAATATTCCAACAGAATAATGTGCTGTGATTACCTTAAATTTAGCTGTATAGTAAAACTTAACATATAATTGTGTGTGTGTATGTATATATATATACATACATATATATATATATATATATATATATATATATATATATATATATATATATATATATATATATATATACAATGACCATATTTGGTTGCTAGAAACAATGTATTTATCGCATAATACAGTGATGTTTCAGGCATTTTTAACAATACTTTACTTGAAAGTACATGCCTTGTCTTCACCATTAATTATAAGTTTGTTCAATATACCATTATTTAATTTCGATTATTTTTGCCTGAAAAGAAGCAGCACATAGCAAGACGGAAACTCCATCGCCTCCTTGAGTACTGAGGTTTGCTACCGCCACAGTAATAATGCACGAAAGCATGGTAGCTATGTAACTGACACCACACACTTGCACAGAATATGTTTCTGCCATTAGTTTGGTCTCTCTTTCTACTCCACATACTTTTGTGTGTCAGACATTTTCTCTCCTTTTCCCTCCCTCCCTTTCAGTTTGTTATTATGATTCCAATATTATTCTTCACCAGTCATTCATAGCTTTACCGCCCATGATTCCTTTATCGATTTATTCATTTACCCATTCGTAGTCGTGAACTGAAACCCGTCATACTGGGAAAAAGCGAATCTTGCGTTCAGGATAGAGACTGTTTGTCCACATTGATATTTGCGTTTTTCTACACTCAATATTCCATTACCATCGTGGCTCATAATATCCTGCTTTGATTGGTTTCAATTGTCTATTTGTGAGTAAAGTGATTGCAGTTTACTGCATCTCAGACCGGAGACCACCTCTCATCGGTTTGGAAACCGGATCAATTTCCATATCCATCAAAACCGGTTGCCTCTCGGATTAGCTGCCAGGGCCGTCGCCACGGCTGATCTATACGTGCCTCGTTGGCGGGGGCAGAGGCAGATTGCTCTAAGGTTTGCGACTCCTAACTCACACAGGCGTTGGAGTCTTTCCGCCCACCTGACAGACGTGGAATGCCAAGGGCTCTGAATGATGATCATAGTTAACATGACAAGCTGTGGCTATCAATCGCTTCGGCCTGATTAAAATACTACGTGACGAATCGTATTTACCGGCCAGAGGTGCTTTCATAGGAAGCGACGCTTGGTTCCACACGTGGGTGTGAAGCTGAGGTCAGCGGCGCTCTGTCGCATTCCTCATAGATCTCCAGAGAGCACGCTGTCATTCTGCGACGAACACACTCACGTTATGAAAGAATAGTAGTGGAAAACGTCTTTGGTGGCAAGCCGTGATTTGTCTTTGGTAAAGAGAGAGGAATGGAGAACAAAATTAAGAGCAAAAATCGTCTACTGCTGCATCTGCGCTTGAGTTACAGTGCGTCTCAGCGGCTTGGTGGTAGAACATAAATCTGAGGTGCAGTCTGAGTCATAAACCTGGCGGGATATGAAACCCCAGTGTAGTGCATGATGGGATATTTTACTGGGTGCTGTAAAGTGCCTCAGATCACCAAATATCCCAATTACTATCTCTTAAATACTTGGATACTCTGTTTTTATTTCTTCCGTAACCCAGAATTCCACACCAATGTCCAACAAGACATTTTGACTAATGTACGCCTGACGTATCATTTCAGAAAATTAAACAGTTGATTGAACCTAGCTCGACCAAAAAAAATAAATAAAAATACACTACATAAAAAAATACAGTTTTTAAAAATGTTAATTAAAACATATGCATACAAATAAAATAAAATAAAATAAATTTATTACAGTTGTCAGTCTATATCTCCCCGCAATTTTAAACATGTTGTGCATTGCAATACAATGATGTCGGAGAGATGAACAAATAAACATTCCTCAAAAACCTCATTGAATTTAATACATTTAATTTATTTTCTAAACGAATGATGTATGGATAATCAAGTAAACCTAACATGCTTTACTGCAGTAAAATGTTTATCTTGAAATATTACTTGACAGTATAAAAGTTATTCTAAAATTTGCTTTTGTATTTGCTTTTGTATGCTTTTTTTAATTCGGTAATGATTTTATAGAAGGACGGTGTGTAGCATGACCTGAAGGGAGACATTTTTGCAATCATAATAATAAACTGCCTTTTATTTGCTAAAAAGTATGAACCGTCAATTAGATAACAAAAAATTAGATAACACAGTTTTGGTAGCTGATCATTTTAAGGCCTGAGAAATTTAGGATTCAATACAATACAGTAGGCTTTTTAGGGTTAACCTTGGTCAGTCAGCAACATAATCAGAAATTTTGGCAGAAAATCCCATGCTCGTCGTGCCTGGTTTATGCTAAATAAACCAGCATGACATTTTCAACAGAGATTTCCGTAGTGTTGCGCGCCTGCAATGCAGCATTCCTGTGAAGGATTTTGTTTCGTCACGTCTTTATGGAAGAAAAGACATTCAGCTTTGACAGTCTATGGCTCGCTGAACATCTCTGCCCACTTTCCCGCGTTTAATGGCGGACCCAGGCTCGAGAGTATGTGGATATTGAATTATTGAGAGTGGATAAACGACCTTTGCTAGCGATATGAATCAAACATTAGCGAGAGATCCAGCTGAAGAAATTTACAGGGCCACATCTAATAAACGGAGG
>NC_056712.1:20629792-20631731 GCF_018831695.1 Puntigrus tetrazona | reverse complement strand
TATATATATATAGAACAAAAATGTTTCAATATTACGTTTGGTTTTATCAAATATTATAAATCACTTCAAATGATTAAAAAAAATGGCTAGATTGCATTATTAGTCTTTTGTGCAGGTACTATGTAGTCAGTGATTATTTATTCATAACCTTTGATCTAAGAGCTCCAGTTATAGGATGTAACCTCTGCGGGTTCAGGTTGCAAGGTATGATCCTAGTGTTACCTTCTGCAGCCTGCAGTCAATGAGTGCTTTTGCCTCGTCTGTATCATGGAAAACATCTGGATCCAAGCGCTCAACGTGCTTGTTTGTTGATGCTGTAACAGATGATGTCATCCCCAGTGACATCATCTGACATTTACACCGCGAGAACGTAAGTTGGCACAGTCTGATGGGCGAAGATAGCCGTCCGTACTGATTAACCTGTCAGTTACACGTCTAACCGTCGTGGGATCCATACTTCGGCGGCTCTAAATTTAGTAGTCTCATTTCTCAGGCCCTCAACCATCTGCGTTTGCGCCTAAATTGATGCCTAATCATTTTTTAGTTCACGATGCCCTGCGGTGAGCGGTGCCTTTTGCTCATTAGAGCTAACTGATTTCTCCTCTTCCTTCTTCTTCTCGCGGCTCGGCGGGGCAGATTTTAACCAGACGCCGAGGCAGTTTGGGGTGTGATTAATTTCGCTCCTTGCTAAACGCAGCGGATGACAAATGCATAAGCCGCAAATAGCTCCCAATGCCCGTTCTGCTGCTGAGACGGTTTTATCTGAAACTAACCAACCGCGTCCGTGACTATCGCTCTGTGTGTTTCGAGAGAGAAATTTAGCTTTAATTTATAGCTCAAACTGTTTTTTTTGAAGTCACAACGTCGCGCTGTGCTTTGATAATGCTGCTGATTGAGAAGGGGAAATTCCACTGTATATGGTTTTGAAGGAAATATTAATTTCGAGTTGGGAGTCGGACATTCCTGGTGTGGTTACTCCCAGTTGCAAAGACAGCCGTTTTTTTGGTGAGGACTTATAAACCGCATTAGGGATTTATCGCTCTTCTTTATTTATGCAGATGTTGCGAATCACCCTTGTACTTTCCCCGTTTCTCTTTTTCTCTAGATACTGTCTGATGAGCGTAAAAGGCTGTTTCACTGACTTCCACATCGACTTTGGCGGCACATCGGTATGGTACCACGTCTTCAAAGGAAGAAAGGTAAGTGTTGTCCTTTTACTATTACTGTGGCGGTTTGTTTATGCTATTACTTTCAATACAATAACGATTTTGTGCAGGATTGACTTTGCTTGTGATCTGTGAAGATCAGGTATCTGGAGGCCCTGTAAATGAATCTCTTCCCTGTTTGCATTGTTGCATCGCCGCTGGGGCTGCCGCGTCAGCAGAAATGGTGCTTGTGTGTGTGTGTGTTTGTTGGAGAGTATCAAATAATATCTGCTCAGAAAGGTCAAACAAGAGTGCTGGCGTGTGCATGAAAGAAGGGAGTGACACATGTATGACTAAAGGAACTTCTAGGAAGAGTTGTAGGAGTTTATCCCCATTATGCAATCCTTCTGCTTTCACCAGAGAAATTGACCTATTTCACTTGCAAAGAAATTGCAAGGTCATGAGCTTAGTAACTCACATTTTAGTCATACAATATACGGCGGAGTCCAAATGTTTGACCGTTAGTGTAATTCTCTGACAATTTCAAACATGTTAGTATGTTCATGTTAGTCGCAACACTTTCAAAATCAAAACTTTGGGTTTTGTGAATATTATTTTATGAACATGAACAATCCAGAAGATTACAGGCTCTGTGTAGTTGGGCATGTCTGCTCTGTGTGATGAAAAATGTTCTTAGGAAGTTCTTGACCAATTTAGTTTTAATTTTTTTTCTTTTTTAAAAAAACGCAGAATTTGAACGGCAGACAATATGTGGGGTCTGTTTGGATTATATA
>NC_056712.1:20627430-20629692 GCF_018831695.1 Puntigrus tetrazona | reverse complement strand
ACAGATGTATCGCTCATTTTTAGGTAATGCATTAACTAAGGTTAACTAAGCAATGTTATTATAGAGCGTTGCCCACATTTTAGTATTAGCAAATATTATTAGTAACCATTCAAAATTGGCAAAAAAAAGATTATAGACTACTAATAGTCAAGCATGATTCATTTTATGTTACGATGTTTTTAGAAATCCTAAAATGTTCTCATGATCTTATGTTTTTTTTTTTCATTTAATAATCATAATTTTGTCTCATTTGTTGTTTTTACGGTAATGTTTATTGTCCTAAAACTTTTATTTATTTCTTGATGTATGTGAAAACATTTGGGTCAGATTTTTGAACCACGCTGTCTGCTCGTGAATAAATGGAAGAGATGAATAACTTGCACAAAAAGGCATAATGCTGACACGAGTTTGTGGATTATTCATTTTAAAGAAGAAAAATCATATCCCCGTTTAGAATCACACCTGCATTGCTCTCTCGTACGTTCTCCAGGTCTTCTGGCTGATTCCCCCAAGCCCAAACAATCTGTCTCTGTACGAGGACTGGGTGCTGTCAGGCAAACAGAGCGATATCTTCCTGGGTGACCGTTCAGACGGCTGCCAGCGAGTGGAGCTGAAACAGGGCTACACCTTCTTCATCCCTTCAGGTGACGCACTGAACTTGAGTGCATAATAGTGAAGAACGGAAGAGGAGGACACCAACGAAAGCCGCTTTGGATTAAAGTGTTTGCCAAATACTGCATTGTAAATGTGATTTCTGAAGCTGTTCGATCACCTTCGTGCTGTTTTCTGTGAAACACAAATTCTGATGAAGCTCCTTTTCAATACAACAACATCTCTTGGTCATTGATTATGACCATCGATCTCTAATGTCCAATAAGGACAGTAGAAGCCATCCCAATGAAATTTGTGCTGTCTTCCTAGGTTTAGAAAGTCATACAATAGCTTTCTGCGAGGAGCGGACAGATTTAAGTAATTATACCACTGAAGCTCTGAAATGTCATTTGTACCTGCGTCGGGATTTTGATAATTGCATTGGGACTTTAGTGATAACATGCAGAATTGAGCGTTCACGTTTTTGTTCTGGTGTGCATAGGTTGGATCCATGCCGTCTACACTCCAGAAGACACCCTGGTGTTTGGCGGGAATATTTTACACAGTTTCAACATTCCCATGCAGCTCACCGTCTACGAAATTGAGGACAGAACAAAGGTAAAGGATTTATTTATCTAAAAAAAAATATAGACCGTTTGATTATTTGATGCTTTTCTAATCAGTGTGCATCTTTCAGAAGTTTTTATTTATTATATTTATGAATATACTGTAAACAGTGCGGGATTACTCACAAATTTGTTACTGATTCCAAATTATGTGACAAAAATAGATTAATACAGACTACTTTTTGATTACTTTTGACCTAACTTGTTTATTACACCAGTTGTTAACATAATCTTGTACCATATTGATATGAAATTGCAGAGAAATAACAACAAATGTAATATATTTTCTTAACAACATGAAGTGCATTTAAAAACGTTGCATCACAGTTTCCCAAACCGAGGTTTGTAAGGAAACTGCAGGGGTTTAATTAAAAGCTAAATGTCAATGTCATACTTAATACTATAATTTATGACCTTAAAATATCAGGGTGAAAAGTTTGGGAATCACTGCATTAAATGTAAATAAGAAATAATTAGCATTTCAACATGTTTGTAATATACTCATAATATGTAATCAATAAAATGTAACTAGTATGTAAAATGTACTTTATGAGTATTATATAATGTATTGTAATATAATCTAATTACAAGTAACACCAGAACCTTTCCATAATCAATGTTGTCATTGCACTAAAATCACTTTTGGTTATTCAAATAAAGCTGAAAGAATATGTACTTATTAAATATTACATATATATTATAAATAATTGCCTTTGCAACTAACTGAAATGTTTAAGTTGAAGTACAAAAATTAGTGAAACCTAAAAAAAATAAAAAATAACATATTAAAGCTATATAGAAATTCTAAATAAAAATGTAATTAACATGACAAAAGTACAAAGCTAAAATGAAAACTGAAAATATAAAAATAAAAGCAAAATATTAACAAATACTTTCATAGTGTATAAATATTGGTGCTTACAAATGATCAATCGATTAATAATTTAAAAAAAAATTTTTTGTATTCTTAACAAAAACGTATATTTTAGATTTTGATTAATCATTCGAAAACACTAATAAATAACGGCCAAAATCAATGACAGGA
>NC_056712.1:20626846-20627330 GCF_018831695.1 Puntigrus tetrazona | reverse complement strand
ATACTGCATTGTAAATGTGATTTCTGAAGCTGTTCGATCACCTTCGTGCTGTTTTCTGTGAAACACAAATTCTGATGAATCTTTGTGAAGCTCCTTTTCAGTACAACAACATCTCTTGGTCACTGATTATGACCATCGATCTCCAAAGTCCAATAAGGACAGTAGAAGCCATCCCAATGAAATTTGTGCTGTCTTCCTAGGTTTAGAAAGTCATACAATAGCGTTCTGCGAGGAGCGGACTGATTTAAGTAATTAAATGGGATTTTGATAATTGCATTGGGACTTTAGTGATAACATGCAGAATTGAGCGTTCACGTTTTTGCTCTGGTGTGCGTAGGTTGGATCCATGCCGTCTACACTCCAGAAGACACCCTGGTGTTTGGCGGGAATATTTTACACAGTTTTAACATTCCCATGCAGCTCACCGTCTACGAAATTGAGGACAGAACAAAGGTAAAGGATTTATTTATCTAAAAAAAAATAT
>NC_056712.1:20626326-20626746 GCF_018831695.1 Puntigrus tetrazona | reverse complement strand
ATAGTAAGTATAATAAACTAGAAAACATTAGTTTTAAATTGTAATACTATTTTACTATGTTTTATTGTAATGTTTATAAAACAAATGTAGCCTTGGCTCTTTCAAAATTATTTTTTAAAATCATAATTATTCAAAGTGCTGTAGTGTACAGGCCTATTTGTACTACAACAAATTATTTTAAATCAATTAAAAATTATTTGAAATTATTGGTTTGCACTGATTAAAGTACATATATGTGGCTTAAACATCTGGCTACTTTTTTTTACTACATAAAATTATANTGAGTGAACTGTTCTTCTCAGGCAGGGTGCCCAGGGTTGACATGGACTGGGACACATTCCTCTGGAGGTTTGTCTTTGGTCCAAACAAAGATTTGAGTTTTGATTTCTTCTTAGGATTGTCTAAACCGCCCTCTCCTTC
>NC_056712.1:20626055-20626292 GCF_018831695.1 Puntigrus tetrazona | reverse complement strand
TGCTGGCTGTCAGGTTGTTCCGCATGAACTGAATGTCCAGAAGAACTTCCCCTCGGTCCTTCTCCTGTTTTCCATGCTTATCCACCAGCTTGTACCAGCTACAAAGATCAAACAAGATCTTTATTAGACAACAGCTTATTAATTGATTTTTTTTTTAAATTAATTTTAGCTTAATAAAAGCCTTACTTTTAACACAAATTAAAATCATTTTAACAAATTCATAGTTAATTTTTTTAT
>NC_056712.1:20623160-20625955 GCF_018831695.1 Puntigrus tetrazona | reverse complement strand
GGGATGTTAGATACTTAACCTTCTCTAAAGTACTGCTTCATTTAAATGGCAGCACAATATAACAGAGGAAATTTAAGTGTGAGATAAATATGCGAACAGGTGTGTGAACTACATGACAAAATTATTTTTATTAAGATTATGTCTGAAAGGAGTCTCTTACATCCATTTAAAATGTATAATATCTGTTTTCTATTTAAATATATTTTAGAAAGGTATTTTTATTCTAATGTGCTGATTTACCACTTCAGAAATTACAATTTATATTATTATATAAATTAGGTTTAATTTTTGTTTTTCTTCAGGATGCTTTGATAAATAAAGGATGCTTTTTAAAAATATAATATTATTGATTACAAGTTTAATGCCCTTTTTTTATTTTAATAGATTTTGATAAAGAACAAAAACAGGAACTAGTTACTAAGAACAACAGATTAGAAAATAGAAAGATCAGTAAAATGGACGACAGTGACAAAAGAATAGGAAGTAATGAAAGTCTTCTGATTCATGTAGGCATAAAGTATGAATCAATTTCATGGAAATTAAAGCAATATTTTAGCATAAGCTGTGCTTAATCGATGTTTCACTAATATAGGTTACACTCAAATAAAGTTAAACTACTAAAAAACTACTAAATACTAAGTTAAATTAAAATACTCACTTTATAGCCGCAAGAAGCGTTACATTTATTTAGTCAAAACTGCTCTACATCTAAAATTTTAAGCATTTTAAGAACAGAATTACAAAACTTAAAAATTCTACTTTAAAATCCTTCTCACACTGGCCCATTAACTTGTACTGCAAGTCTCCTCATACCCTTGATTTTTTATTAATTCATTTTTTTAAAAGTACAAGACAAGCTGTTCCGAACATAAAAAGAGTGACATCAAAATAAAGCAATGTTTTCCAGCAATAACACCCTGTTGATGTCTACCACAAGACCGTCAATCGTACACACACACACCCTGAGAGATCAAACTTCAAAAATCAGCATCAGAACTGCAGATTGGTTTACAAGAAACACCGAGATCCAGTTTCACGAGAGTCGGCTTACTTAGAGAGACCCGAGTGAGTTTCCGGATCCTCTGACCTAAGGCAGCATCAGCCCACGCGAGTACAGGACAAGATATGACTTACTCAGCATAACAAGATCTAACGCTTGACAACAGGAAATGTCTCAGCCAGACCCAAAAAAATGCAATTTTGTGTTCTAGTTAATTAGAAAACAGCTTTCGTTCTGACTCAACGTTCAAGTTGAACAATTGTTCGGCGGTAGGCCAGGCGAGCGCTGGCTGCCTTTGTTCACGAATTAGTTCTTGTAATGAAAATGACCAGGCCGCTTCTAATCAAAGGCTTTGAGCGTTTTACGAGAAAACAACGGAAGTCATTCAGAGAACAGGTAAGGAGAAGCAAGCTCTTTAAACCAAGGTCAGGACGCTGTGATGAATTTGTGTGCTGCTCCGTAAATGTCAATCCGAAACTTTGCCCGCCGTGACTGATGTTACAATGATGTCTAGAGCTAAACTAATTTATTCATGAAGCCCGTGCATAATGTACGCCGAGCGGCCCTGAATTACGGAGAGATGAAATAAGCACCAGATCCAGTCAAACAGATTTGCACCGACCTTTAACAAACATTCCAATGGAAAGCTAATGGAATTTCATTAAATCACCATGGAGGCCGTCTCCACATGCCATTAGATTCCATTTAAAAAGCTGATTCAGCTTAGGAAAGAGTCTTTTGCAAACATAAAAAGACCGGATTCTGAGTCATAAGTGGAGTTCTGCGATGTCTCTGATTGAGGGGTGAAAGAAAAAACCCTATTCCTTTCGGGCTACCTTAACCACGTCCAAGAACGGTCAGAGCTCGGCTCATAATTTCCACATGAGGAAGCTTTGATGCCATCTTTCAGCACAGAAGCATCTTTGTTAAAGTGTCCTAACATTATAAAGAAGCAGAGAAAAGGCACTCGAGAAAGGCCTTTATGTCTGGTTGAATATAGCTATGAAAATATAAAGCAACACGCAGTGTATAATTTTGCCATTATGAGGAGCAGAACTATGTAAGTGTTTGTATGTGTGTGTAAAACTAAAAAAAGAAACCTAACTAAAACCCAAATATATATACATACATATTGTTTGTATGAAGTATTACGTCCACTCACTCGGTTTTGTTGCGGGTTTTATTGTCTTGGAGTTCCAGGAGGTTGATGGTCGCCTGTCCGAGCATTTTATCGGGTCCCACCAAAGCCCGGTGCATCACAGACACCTGTAGGGTGCAGCGCTCCGCGTTACTGGGGTGAAAGAGCGGCAGGTCGAACGCGGCCTCCTCTTTCCACACCGGCGCGACGCTCTTCTCCGCCACCGAGGTGGAGAACTTATCCTTGGCCACCTGCATGACGGCGTACGCGTCGTTGGTGCCATTCTTCCCCTTGCTCCGCAAACCCCTCGCCTGGAGCACCGTTACCTGGACGCTGGTGGGAAACCACTGCTGGCTTTGCTCCGCCAGTGACATTTCTGTGAAAGCCCCAACCCGTCTCAGCTGGGAGCGAAAAGTCAGCAGGACGCGCGAGGTGTCCTGCCCGGAGAGAAGTTTCAACGTGTCAAAGGTCCGTTAACGTTTCGCTGGAAAAGTTTCACCTAATCCAATGAAGCAACAAGTGAGCGTCACTCGAAAGCCACGCCCACAATCCCGAGCGACGGCGTGTGGGCGTGATTTGCGTGACGCAACGTAGAAGATTAACGCAGTGCCTGGAAACAATCTTTGCATAACAAATGCTATAAAAATTATATATATA
>NC_056712.1:20617726-20623060 GCF_018831695.1 Puntigrus tetrazona | reverse complement strand
GTATTTTTGATGACATCTAGGAGGCTTGTGACTTTCCCAATGACTGCCACATAAATAACACTGCCAAGGTTCAGCAAAGTATGAGAGACATCTTCAAAATAGTCCCTCTGCCATCAGTGGTTCAGTCTAAATGTTATGAAGCCATGCCGTACCTCTCCGTGCCACTGAACGCAACCTCCGGACACTCTTCTGTGTTATCCACACGGATATGCTGTTTTCGTTTGAATCAAAGCGTAAATACACTTAGAAAACGTATCCGTGTGGTGCGGCGTTTGCTATTTGCATCCAGCGAATACTGTCCAAAATGAAGCTACGCTGATGCCGAGAGACGCAGAGAAGATGTACGGTTGATTAAGTCTTTATTTTTATTTTCTTTGCATACAAAAAGTGTTCTCGTCACTTTATACCATTCTGATTGAACCCCTGATGACAGACAAATTATTCTGATTATGTCTTTCATACTCTTCTGGACCTTGACAGTGTTGTTTACTTGGCAGTCAATGGGACAGTCACAAGCCTATATTTTCTTTTTATTACTTTTTATTATTCATTTTTTGTGTATTGTTATTATTATTGCATTCTTCTAAAGCCTGCTGTTGAAAATGAGCATATATTCTAAAAAAAANGTGTGTGTGTGTGTGTGCATGCGCGTATGCGTGTGTGGCTTTGCCATGAACAACAACCCATTTTTCTCCCTTTTAGAGCATATAATTTGCTATCCAAACTCTGCATAATTATATTATTAGTGCGGTATTATTTTTGCGTTTGCCATTGTTTTTCTCTGCTGTCTGTGACCCAGTTTTGGGTTGCAGCCCATCATTTGGGAACCGCAGCTCTAAAAATTCTTGCTTTATAAATAACGAAAGGAAAAAAAAAACCAAGAGAAAACAAATGTACTATTGACCTCGGATGAGTCAAAGTTAGCCCGAGCTCCAAATACAACAAGAGGACGTTCAACTGTCACACCTCCAGTCATCAGCAAGAATAACAGTGCTAGCTATTTTTGTCCTTGCCGTTTTCATGCTCTTTTTGAGCGTGGTTAATCTGAGAGGTGAAATAATCCCGTGGTTAAGAGATAATCTGGTTGACAGCTCTACTACTGTCACTTTGCCGCCTTCACGAGGATGAGCTTCAATAGCAGCTAAACTGTGACACAGCGGCTAACAGCAAGGGGGAGCAAAATAAATAATAATGGACCCAAAAATAGGGATCATTTGTCTCAGTTCTTTTTTCATATTCCGTATTTTGCGGTGCAATTTTTTTCTTAAATCCACTTATGTTAGTCCATAAAAGGTCATTTTAGAACCCTTTTTGCAGTTAGTTTCAATAAATGTTCTGGTTAGACTGTGAAGAGCTTGTGCTGTGAACATTAGAGTACGTTTGTGTATTTTTCCCTCCGAAAAAGCTAGGAAAATCCGTTTTCTCTCTCGAGGAATGTACTTTGCAGAAGGTTGAGTGCTACTTTAATAACTTTGAGATCAAAATGAGAACAAAAAACTAATTAAATTTGGGATTAAACCTTGAAATTATTGCCTTCCATAATTAAATTTTACTGCGCATTCCAAAACATGGACAAGAGACTTGGAAGGGAACGCGAATGCAGTATTTTTTGGATTATTGCAGACAGATCACTGTACGATCATTTTGCCGCATAAACCGATTCTCTACACCTAGCGCAGCAATAAAGACACTGCGGCAGTGAAATTAGCATTACTAATTAGCATAGCAAACACAAGGTGGCTCACCTTCAAAGTCCACGTGCCCGTCTCCGTTTAAATCGATGTCCCGCAGAATGTCCTCCAGATCTCTGTGACCCACCTGAGGGAATAAGAATCAATATAAGGATGAAAGGAGAATTGGATGAGAGCTATAAAAGCTTTTCAGCAAAGTAAATAACAGCACCTGCTGGCCCAGCAGTTTCTTCATGGCCTCTCTTAGTTCTGCTGTGCTGATCTGACCGTCTCCGTTGGTGTCGAACTGAGAGAAAGGGAACAAAAGAAGGACGGTGAGAGGTTTAAACGTATTAGAGCAAGGTTTTCTCCCTTCCTGCAATTTTACTGTTTTGTTTTTATTCATATTATTATTTATTTTATTAATTTTACAGTGAAATATTTCTTAGTAATATTAGTAAACTGTAGTAGTTAAAAGTAGTAATATTACTTTTTGTTTTATCTTTTTTTTTACTGTTTTTCTATTTTATTTAATAATAACAATGAAATAATAACATTATTATTTCACTTTAGCCAAATTATGCTGGCCTACAAAAAAGCACAACAAATCTTTTTAAACTTTTTTTTCAGTCACATTTTTTTAGCAGCAAAAATTGCACATCACCCTTTTAAAAGCACCACTATTAATTGCAATAAAATCTAAATGGCAATATGGCTTAGTGCAATTACCAATTTGCAAAGGCTTTGGTTACATTAAATATATGTTTGTTTTATTAGTATTGTAATTTTAGGATGTGATGCCAAAAAAAAAGAAGATGAATTAAACATTTTTTAAATTCTCAACATTTGACTTTACAGTAAAATAGTGCAATTGTAATATTCTTTCATTTTTGTCATTTTTTTAATGAAAGCTATTTATTTTTGGAATTTAATAATATAAAATATAAGAATGCAATTACATTTTTTAAAGTGCATTTTAAATTGCAAGAAATATATAACACAATTTGCTTTTTTTCTCACAAATTGTGCAGCCCTACCTCACCTCTTTGAAAGCGTCTCTCAGTTCCTTTACTCCAATCATATCTGCAGTCTCAGCCAGAAGTTTGGGGCCCATCAACTCCACAAAATCCTCGAAGTCTACGTGTCCCCCCACTGTAAGACAGAAGACACAAGCCATTAGTGAACGTCCACAATATATGCTCTTTTTTTTATTGGCATCTTTGGTATCGATGATGAAAAGGTTCTTTAGATTATTAATATTTTCTTCTATATTATTCTATCAAACCTCCTCTTTCTAAGAGTGGCAGCACTAAACAGAGCCTTGCATAACCTACATTTCTAAATAAATGTTTGAACAAAACATGTTGATTTGTTGCTGCGTACAGTTCATGTTGATCTGCTGACTCAGTTCGATGAGCTCCATCTCAGTGGGCATGTATCCCATGGTTCTCATGCAGTTGCCCAGGTCTTTGCAGCCAATGAATCCATCTTTATCTTTATCAAACTCTTTGAAGGCTTCTCGTAGCTCTGTGAAGATAGAAAGCGGGTCAGGAAAAAAAGAGGACAGAGCGAGTTAGAGATAATGAAAAGAGAATATTTCATAGTATAATTATGTTTCGCTCGTGCGCTCTGCTTGCAACACAATTTTGAAGACAATTACAAAGCACTTACAAAGTACAACAATGTGCCTCTGAATGACCAAAACACTTGTAACTGAATACTTTGTTGCGAACCTTTTCTATTCACAATGAACAGCTCTTCAAATTCAAACGGAACAATTGGCGCATTTTATTAGAGTGCCCTGTTAAAATCAGAGTGAGAATTTGCACACATTGAAATGTCAGAAATTGTGATCAAAACACTTCAGCATTCTGCAGACTCTAGTTCATTTTACTATAATATCAGAAACGTGTACTTTGAGTGGCTTCTGTTGGATTCTTGAGAAATCATGTGGATATGCTGATTTGCTGTTAATAAACATTTCTGATGGCCGTAAAGGCATAAATCGCTACCTGGTCTTGTGTCACAAACATACCTGGGTGCACTTTTTTAACAGGACATGAAATACATACCAATAAGTACATATCAATGCAGTTTCCAGAAGAAATGAACACTAGAAGCAGTAAAAACTGACACTTTTACTCAGTTTCGAGTCATGACTTCAATAGGTTTGTTTGGTAGCTCACGGAGTACGTACTTGAGAGGCGAGGAGCTCTGGTTTGAATCCTGTGTGACTACGGTTTGACAAAACCGGTTTGGAAAAAGTGCAAATCTGCATATAAGGAAGTTGAAATGGCACAGATGCATCAACAAATGCCTTTTATATCTGTTTTGCATTTGGATTGGATTTGGTGTAGGGCATGTTTCCAACAAAATAGAGCATTATCTTTTAGCAACAGTCCCTGGAAATTTAACTTAATAAAAAGACAGCAATAAGTAACTATATCAACGTCATAAAAACAAGCTGGGGTTCACGTATTGAAAATGCGATTTAGCGCCAGATTTCTCTTTGAAACTGCAGCAAGCATAAAAAGTGCACAGAGGTACATATTTTTATGAGACCAGGATGGGAAACCGTGATTCTTTAGCAGTGAAGTGGCACTTACCATCCAGTTCCTCTGGTCTCAGCTCTCTGTTCTGCAACAAAATAAAGAAAAGCAATCACAGACAATCCTCGCTAACTGGTGCAATTTTGTTTCCATTAATGACACAAGTCAGCTGGCATTCTCCTCCTCTTCTGTAGAATACAGTCGTTTAATTCTATGCACTATTTCCTGCTAGAGAGAAACTCATTACAGCATTAGGATCACAATGGCACGTGTAAACTAATACACCCAACCTTTTCAGGGTTTTTTCCTCCTGCCTCTAAAGGAATTAACGTCTGGGTTTTTAAATTCGATCTTCCCATTTGGATTAAGTCATTTGGAACAGCACGTATAAACTCAGGATTGATCTCTCATAATCAGCTCAAGCCGCTAGTTTCTTTGATCCCAGCGTTCCCTGCTCACACATCTCTTCGAACACGAGCGCATGCGGGGCTCACCTCCAAACCCTCTCTGAGCTCCTGCAGAAGAACTCAATCACGTGAGCCTGACCCAAGACCCCTGCAGAGGCTAATAAAGCCAGATCCCCGCAGTTCGTATATAAACCCAAACATGTACCGCCTCTTTATGACCATCTGCAAATCTCTGCATTTGAGAAGAACAGCCTTGAAAGTGTATGGGTGCTTCAATATGTTACAATGGGCGAGATGTTGATAGGAGTCAGTTGTTCAGGAATCACACTACATTGGTCTTGCTGTATGTTTTCGATTCATTAATAAGATCCATTCGATAAGCAATCAGACTACATTGGCTTTGCTAAATGTTTTTGACTGACTAAAAAGAAACAGTTTGTTTCATTAAAAAGAACCAGCTAATCAGAGTCACTTGTTCATGAATCAGACTACATACGTTTTTGATTCATTAAAAAGATCCAGTTCATAAAAGTCATTCGTTCAGGAATCAGACTACGTTGGCTGTTCTAAATGTTTTTGATTCATTAATAAGACCGAGTTGATAAGGAATCAGGCTACATTGGCTGACCCTGTCAGGAATCGAACCCGGGTCGCTGGTGTGAAAGGCCAGGTTCTACCAAAGTGAGCTACTTAGGAGACTCAAGTGCA
>NC_056712.1:20617250-20617626 GCF_018831695.1 Puntigrus tetrazona | reverse complement strand
ATAAATATTTTTATTCCTCACACATTATATGAGCCCAAGGTTTGGAAGCCCCTTTCTAAGACTACACTATCTTTTAATCTCTTAATTTTTTGGCACAGTTCATTTGACCCGAAATGGAATACAAAACCTAGCTATCAAACTCGCTGTAGTTTGAGATCCTTGTTTTTAAAGACTGCCATGTGTGTAGCAGGAATTTCATTTATTATTAATTCGATTTAGAAATAAAACCCTGCCTTTGGATTACCCACCCATTTAAGTGGAGAGTAGACTGCCTCACATATCCAGTTCAAATACCCTGCTTTATTTATTGACTTAATGATAATCAGATGTCAGACTAGTCAACCTAAACTGCATGTTAACCCTTTTATCTAACAAT
>NC_056712.1:20613640-20617236 GCF_018831695.1 Puntigrus tetrazona | reverse complement strand
ATTCTCAGGAGACTTAAACTAATGGATAGTGTTTCACTGAATGCTCTAATGATAATTACTGAGCAAATTAAAAACATCAGCCTATCACAGATTATTATTTTTGTTGTGCTTTTATCTGCATGTAAGTAAAGCAAGAAAATATGTTACTTCGCCGCTTAGGCAATGACTCAGTGAAGGAATCCTGCTAAGTTAGTGCGCAGCTATCTATGTCTCCAAGCCAATTAAATAATTATGACAATAACAAGCAATGATCCCTCTTCCAGAAAGGTGAGTGGGCAAGATTGGGTTTCTGGTGTGCTCACCGCTGGTGATTCAAGCTCAATATCAAGTGATTAGCACTGGATGCAAGGTTATCCTAGTGTGGGAATGCAACACCACAAGGCTAGGACCAGGTCATGAGCGGATGAACCAAGAGGGGACAGATGCGCTTGTTAGGACAGCTCCTTAACCTGTCATCTCAAGCCTCGCAATCACCTAACCACTTATCTGCTAATGAAGTAAGTGATACTGGGACGCAAGTACTTTCCCAGAAAAGTCATGTCATATATGCAATAAAAGTATATACAGTAGANAAAAAAACACGACTTTCTAGGTTATACTGTTATAATCGTGAAGTAAAAATAAAAATAAAATAAGCAATGAACAAAAAATGTAAATGCTGTAATTAAAAGTCAGTTAAACTACACCTAGATAACATGATGCTATGTTTCTAAACATAATTTTTTTACATTGCATACACAGTTAGATTCAATCAAGGGTAGCATGTAAATATACAGATAACCCACATATCATGACGGTTATGGTACCATTTAATCTAAAAATATGTTGGGTCTTCAAGATTTCAAGATTGTCAAGTCTGCATTCAACAGTAAATTAGAGTGCCAATTAAAAGAGAAAAGAAATGAGTTGGGGCACCTCAACAAGGAACCATCCATATCATGTATCAACCATGTTAACAGAGCAGGGACAAGGAATACTCATCACAACTAAAAACACAACAAAGAATGCGAGAAGGGCATGTTATGGCAATATGTGTATGGTATATGAAAGAAGCAGGGGTGATCTTGTGTACTCTTACTTGGCCAAAAACAGAATCCACGATAGGTCTGAGGTTGAGATCTTCCTTTTCCTTTGGTTCTGGAGCCTCAACATGCTCCTCCTTTTCTTCCTCACCCTCACCCTCTCCACTTTTGCTGGGTGGATGGATGGGCTGATTCTTTTTCTGTCCCATTTTTGGTCTTGTATTGCTGTTAAATACCTCCACCACACCCGTTTCTACTTGCTTCCTCTGTTTCTCCACCTTCTTCTTGATTGCGGCCTGGACCTGTCAGAAGACACAGGAGGTTAGACATCCTAAGCCAAGCCGATGATTAATCATCAAGCAGGGACATTTACATAGCTAATTAAAACCATAATTGCAGTTACAATCTACATAATGGGAGTGAAGGACACGTAAGATTAGAGTGTGTGTTATTTTAAGAGTCACAGTGGGTGGAGTCAGAGCACTGGCTGGTCACTGTGGGAGGAGCTAAAACTGTAATCGAGATTTGACTGACAGGTTCTTTAACAGTCACGCCGCACTTTGCGCACACAAAATTTCTACAAACACTGCAAAGGACAGGATGATTTTTTTTCTTTTTTATAAACTGAATTCTATATAATGCATCCTAAAGGTTAAAATATTTTAGGCTTACTTCACTTTACTGCAACGCTGCAATCCTGCAGATTTAAAGTTTGCGCTCTTTAAAGACCACACTGAATTTCAGTCATCGGAACAAAAACTGCCAATCAAATTAGACTGTACAGTTTTAACCTAGACAGCATGCTTTAACACACCCTTTTACTACTCATCCAAGAAAATGATTAACTAAACAGTTTCAGTCTAAATCTGCATTAAAATGTTGTTTGTTTGTTTTTTTTCAAATATAGGTTTACTGAACATACCTCTTCTATTGGCCGGACAAACAGGTAGCCCCGCCCTCAAACTTACGTCATTGGTTTTTGCAGAGTGCTCGAGCAAACAGGGCAATGTTCTGAGTGTACCACAGACTTTACGCTTTTCATGGAAATCGATCTGACAGTGGTTTATGTATAGTTGTATGTGCATATTAAGCTAGGATAAAGGAATGTATTTTAGCATTGCAAAAACGACTCACTTTTCCATTTAAGCAGATTATTCTGAACTGAATATTTAAAAGACAAATGTCTATAAATTGCAGATGGAAGCGCATGCATGCACAGCTCTACCTGTTTGGCTGATCTCTCCGGTGGAGCGCTCATGCCGCCGGTACTACCTGCCCCTCCTGCTGATCCTTCTCGAATAATCATGAACATCCCTGCAACAATGGCACGCTCTCTCTTTCTCTTCCTCTTCTTTCTCTCTCTCTCTCTCTCTCTCACTCACAGTAAGACAACACCTGTTTTACCCCTCCCAATACAGGCCTATCTGAAGTTTCTTCTGTGCAATTACAATAGTTACTCTCCTGTGGATTTCTCAGAACTGTATTCAGTAACGCAAGCTGAGTTAGGAACACCTGGCAAATGTGGTGACTGTTTTTTAAAAAACAAAAGAAATCAATTTAAACCTCTTTCTGTTTTTCCACATCTTTCAGTCTATACTGTCTCCTCTATCTCTTTTTGTCGGACTCTAGCATCTGCTCCTCCGTACAAGTCACGTCCACGGTTTGTCATCCTTCTCTCCACCCAGATGTGTTTTATCCAGGAGGCAAAGAAAGACTGAAGGATACCGTGTCCGCTTTTTGGCCTTCTAACATTCAGGAGGTGACACTCTATCCATCCGATACCCCTCTCCTTATCTTTCGTTTGCCCTTTTCTGTCTGAGTTGCAGGTTGAATTCTAAAGTGCATTGGATTGGTAAGATAAGGGGTTTCTGTGTTAGCAGAAAAAAAAGGCAACAATGGATTTATGAAAAATTGTCTCTCTCACACACAAATACGTAGGCCAAATGGTTTTTATATACTGTGCAAACTGTACTATCTATTCCATAACCTAACCATATGCCTTACAGGCAACTGCTGGCATTCAGTAAATCTGAATAAACACGGCTTAGTTTGTTTACGAGGACACAGAAACCTATACATGTGAACACGCACAACCCATACACAGTGTTTCTGCAGTGCCTATAGAATTGGAGCATCAGCTTTTTAATTTATTAAGAAATGACTGATTATTATTTATCTGTCACATTACCAAAAATGATGAGGAAGATTAGGCTAGATGATGAAGATATATCTGTAAACTGATTATTGGCAAAGAGGTTCTCTGAAGAACGCTCAAAGCTGCTTTGACACAGTCTGCATTGTATAAGGGATATGGAAATAAAAGTGAATTGACTAAATAATGGTCATTTATTTTAAATGTTTGAATCTTATTATTGTAGAACAAACATTAACAATATTCCACGGGTGTTTGTGATCTCTGTTACAGTCAGTCTGTAATCTAAACCTGGATCTGTTCTTATCTGATGCCACAACAATCAACCTCTATTTCTTGTGATTGTGTTGTTGTTGGAGTGATAGGAAAGTTTACATTTAAGTAAGCTTTTGAGGCATAAAAGCAAAAATTTAATATATATA
>NC_056712.1:20612679-20613540 GCF_018831695.1 Puntigrus tetrazona | reverse complement strand
AAAACAAAAACAAAAACAAAAAAAGCAATATACAAGTGTAAAAAGTTTGTAGTTTTTTCCATTCACTCTACTGATTTGGTGACCAGAGAGAGAGGTTGTGTTTGCAGCAAGGCATGATGGGAATGTAGGGCTGCCTGGTGGAACGGCGAGGACGGGGAGAGCAGGGAAGGAGGCAGGGTGGTGAAGGGGATGGGGCGGCTCAGGAGGGCCGCCGACTGGCTGTGGAGGGAGATGCTCGGATGGGAAGCGGTGGAGCTGGACGAGGACGAGGAGCTGGAGCCCGAGGCTTTCCCTGGCAGGGGGAAGTGGGGGTGGTGGGCTCTGCCCTCCGGTTTGGTGGTGAGGGACAGGGGCTGAGCCTGCTCCGAGTGAGTGGCTGCGGGGGCTGCCGGCGATGCCAGGGCGGCGGACGGCGTGGCGGGCGAGTCCAGCATGCTGCCGTGAGAGGAGGTAGGGCTGTCACACATTTTGTCGGACGGCAGGTACGGGACGCACTGCTTCTTGGGCTGGGGTGAGAAGTTACCTGCACGTGAGAGGGAAACGGGGGTTAATCATACTCCCAAATAGTCCGTTAACAAATAGTGAATGAAAACACAAAGAAAAATGGGCATTATGATGACAATTGAAGCATTTTAGTTCAGTCACAAAAAGTAATAAAATCTAGTTTATGTGAGATAAATAGTTAATATAGGTAACAGGTAACATAATCGGTAATAATTCATTTGGTTGATACATTAAAATTAGTACCGTCAAACAATTTCATCCAAAATAAACATATTTGTTTGCATAATGTGTATATTTTTTAATGTATATACAAATACAAATGCATAAAATATAATATTATAACATAATATTATATAT
>NC_056712.1:20605436-20612579 GCF_018831695.1 Puntigrus tetrazona | reverse complement strand
ATATATAAAATGTGTATATGTGTAAACATTTTCTAAATATATATAGTGTGTGCAGCCAAAAACTTTTACTTTGGATCTGATTAATCACAAAAATAATAAAAATAAAAAGCATATAACTAAATAATAACATAACTTAAGCTTATTATAAACTACAATTCAAAATAGAATTTAAAAACAGCTAAAATGTTCGTCATCTAATGTCTAATGTCAAAATCGAACTGAACACGATCTTTGAGTTGAATGATCGGACCAACAGGGATGCTGGGGGGAAAAAAAGCTCAAGTTCAGCAAAAGATCATGCATACAGAAATTGAGAAAGAATTACAGATGTCCAGTCACACTTACTCTCTTGTGGGGAATCAGGTTTATTGTCTCTCTTCCGTTTCTTCCTCTTTCCCTGCGGACAGACATGATTTGGAGCAAATTAGATGCGTTTGATTAAGCAAAACTCCCCTGACTGCCAAAAACAATGAAGGACTCTGAATCCCACATGATTTGCGTTAAACTCTGCATTCTGTGCTCACTTACGTAGTTGTCTCGCGCAGACCAGCCCGGATAAAGCTGAGAGTGCAGCTGCCGTTCTTTCCTGGCGAGTTCGTAGTATTTGGCCTGTTCCTCACGTGAAAGAGAGTGCCACTGCGGAATAAAAGAACATATGGTCAAATTTCCCTCCTTTTTCATTTCCTTAAAGGGATAGTTCACCCATAAACGCACTTTCTGATCATTTACTCACCCTCATGTCATTCCAAAAGCAAATGAGTTTATTTCTCATGCACAAAAGGACAAATTTCAAAAGCGTACAAGTCATACGGACCACTTTTATTATGCTTTTTGTTAGCTTCGGCGCGTATTCGTTGTAATTGCATGGAATAGATCGACATGCACCATCTTCAGAATATCTTCTTTTGTGCTTTATAAGAGTTTGGAATGACATGAGGGTGAGTAAATGATGGCAATTTTCATTCTTAGGCGAACCGTTCCTTTAAGACAAGATGAAGAGAAACACACTAATGCATCTCAGCTCCTCTCGTAATGGAGTTGTAAGCGCTCACCCTTCTGCCCAAGATCTGGTTGATGGCTGCGCTCTCTTTCAGGGTGCATTCGGCCACTACTTTGGCCCTCATTTCCTTCATGTAGAGCATAAAGGCATTTAAGGGCTTCTTGATGTGAGGCTTCTTCTCTTCCTCTTTTTTCACAGGCACCGAGGGCTTTCTGTACGGACACAGATGGATTCAGAGACCACGTCAGTCGGAGAAGAGCAGAGAAATGACAGTGAGAGAGTAATGGAGGACAGGGACTCACCCGTGTGTCGAGTTGCTGCCGTTGTCGGCGCTGGGCTCCTGTTTGATGGCAGGCGACACAATGGCTGGGTGAGGGATGCCCGTCTGGTGCAGGCCATGAGGAGGATGAGGCACCATGTGAGGAGAGAAACGACTGGATACCAGACTAGAGAGAGAGCGACAGAGATTCACAGTCAGTTACAAATAAACAGTACTCAAGATACAGATATGAATAGAGTAGTAGATATTTAGATCTGAAAGAGATAGAATTATAGGAAATTCCAGATGGAAATAGATATAATGATAGAACAGAATGTTAGAACAGACAGACAGATAGATATATATGCATAGATAGATCAATAGATATATGCATAGATAGATCAATAGATCCAAGGATAGAAAGAATGAAAGATAGAAAGATCTACAGAAAAAAAGATGCAAGGAGTGAGAGAGAGAGAGAGAGAGAGAGAGAGATCACACTGGAGCAACTATATTAGCAGCTGCATCTGGAAAAATCTTCTACTCTTGACTTTAAGATTCATAACAGCTAATACAATAGCAGCATTGTCATTTTCACAGATGAGAGGGGGAAAAAAACCCTGTGTTCCAATCTGTGATTTGCACACCCCGGTAAAACGCATATTTCCACTGAATTACAGCACTTCACTGTGCCACAAAATGAATACAGAACAGAAAGAGATCACTCTCCTTCTACAGACAACAAAAGGTGCACAGTCATAAGATAATCGTGAAAGCAATATTGGGAGATTAAAAAACAGCAAGATTTCATGCTGACGTGTGAAAACTGAACTCATCCGGCAACCCAAGGAACTTAAGCATCAACTGAATGGAAAGAATATGATAAAATCATCAGTTTCTATTCAGCAAGAGCTTCAGGAAGAGCGACTTTCATATAATGGCCAGCATATCTACAGTGATATGGTGGAAAGTGAAAAAAAGAAATTTTATACCCTTGAGTTTCTGCAACACTAACTAAAATAAGTTTGGTCGCATATGCATGTATATAAATTTTTTAACACCATTTTGTATAGCAAATGGCACAAACACTTCCATGTAATCTAATCATTTTGTTTATTAGCGGTGAACATTAATGATGAAGTTGAACTTTTATCTTGAGTAACTGTTTTATCTGCAACTGTGTTGCATTTAAAAAAAGATTTCCTTTCTGAAACATAACACAGGGTTGAAAGAGAAAGAGCGGTATCAAGGCGCCATTATTGAGANTATATAAATTTTTTAACACCATTTTGTATAGCAAATGGCACAAACACTTCCATGTAATCTAATAATTTTGTTTATTAGCGGTGAACATTAGTGATGAAGTTGAACTTTTATCTGAGTAACTGTGTTGCATTTAAAAAAAGATTTCCTTTCTGAAACATAACACAGGGTTGAAAGAGAAAGAGCGGTATCAAGGCGCCATTATTGAGNAAAAAAAATACATCAGCAGTTTCCTGTACTAACTCTTCTCTGGGCCTTTAGGGAGGAATTGCGCTGTCTGCATCTCATGTCTATTAATAGGTATGAGTTCAACTGTAAATCAGCAAGTTGGTGCAGAAAAGAAGGTCTTGCCCTCTGTTACATACCTAGACATGGAGGCGTTCATGGCGAGTGCAGGGTAGGGGTGTCTGAAGCCCCCAGGAGGGATGGAGTACATATGTTGGCCTTGCCTGAAGATAGAAGAACAGCAATCAAACAACTGGGCAAAGGAAAATCAGGGACAAACAGATGCTCTTTTTGCTAAAAGAACTTTTAAAAATAGCAACAAACTTCATTAAGCCATCTGCATGGGTAAAATAAGGTTGATGTTATGCATTCAAAGGCCAGAGGGTTCAGACTTACTGAGGAACCAGCCATCCTAGAGGGTGAGGGATCTGTCCAACTGCCCCAGGAGAGAGCGGGTAATACGGGGACAGCTCTGAAGGGTGAGGGGTCCTTGGTATGCCTGAGGAAACAAACACTGATTATGAAAATTGAAGACAATTTAGTTGGAGATAACTGGCACCAAATCATATTGCAAATATAGTATTCAAACAATCCCCCTTGTCTACCATTGCCTTACAAATAGGTAGTCCTGCCCCAAACCAAAAAGATCAGGCAGATAAAAAACACATATGATTGCAATTCCATTTAGTGCCACTAGGAAAGCCAAAACTTCACCTGTAACTACTCCTATCCCCATATTACTGCAATAAATCGCATTAAAACAAGTCATGACTCAGCATTTCTGGATCACATTACTTTCTCAAAGCTTTAGAAAATGCAGCTGAATTGCTTACCTGTCTTTGGGTCAAGAATTTCCGGCGAGAGGTGAGAGGGAGGCGTCCCAGGGGAGAAGTGTTCATTGCTGTAGGTAATCAGTGGTGTAAGGGGATGAACATGATGGGGGTGTTGTACCACTGGAACCTTATTGGACTGAAAAACAAAATGAGAACAAGAAAGAGGTGAGGGAGGTGGGGCGGATAACTGCATGTTTAAACGACCAAAAAGCCAACCAAAAAGAAGAAAATAGCCATTAGGCCTCATTACTCATGAACGGCGCCAGAGAGTTTTAAAGAACAATGGGTCTCGGCAGCAGAGTTTACTTTTCCCTACTTCTCCCAAAGGAAAATAAACACCAGTTGGGCATTTGACCGGCTGCATGGAGAGTGGGAGAAATCACACCTAACACCCTTAGTAGGCATTTCTCTCACGTAACATAATAGCAACAAGAGAAAGATGTTTTCAGCTGCCATTCTGCGTAATTGACGCTAATACAGGCCTGACGTGAAAGGAAGTGGCAGAGATCTTGTTTATTACACCTGCCGCAGGAGGCACCCGAAGGTGGCACCTGTTATAAAAAAAAAAACAAAAAAAAACCCTTCAGTGCTTCTCTTGGAAAAGTAGAAAAAATTAACAGATCAGGATGACTTCTGATATTGTGAAGGCGACACAATTTTGAAAACATTCGGGGAAACCCACTCCTGGAAAAGCTACCATTCTGCAGTATATGAATGCAAATACTAAGCAAAGCAAGCTCAATTCCAAATTTCAGTATTAAATTCTAAGATTTCCAAGGGGGACATTTTAGTGAGCAACAGCAAATCTCTTCATGGTTTTCTCTTTCAGAACAACTGACATAATGATGTACCAGCAGTCTAAAGAGAGCCTTGCTACAGGTAAAGTGAGGTAAACTCATCATTTGTAGCACATAGTCAAGTGAAGTTTGAGGAATACTGGAGGAACCTATATTAGCATATAATTTAGTAGCATATGTCCAGAACCCTAACCACATAAATATACCAGTAGGACTATAATAATATCAGAAGCAGCACTGCTGTGATGTGTACACAAGCCAATGCAAGGTGGTGAGCCATAGATTGAATGGGTTACTTGTTGGCTCAGGACGTCACAAGGGAGCTAAAGTGGAGAATGCCGTCTTGTTTCTTCCATGCTAACCTTCCCCCCACCTCTATGTAGGCAGTGGGTTTGACCTCTGCTCCAACCAGCACTCTGTGAACATGAACAAGGCTTGCATTGAGACAAGACTGGCTCTCGTTTCCCACAGTCCAAAGTCATCCAGATCTCTCGGTTGCCTCTCTATTCCTTGCCTTTCACATTCCATCCATCTGTCTGTCTGACTGTACGTCTCTGTGTTTGTACTTAAGCATTGCAGTAGCTTGGCTTCTGGAAACACTGCAAGGTGCATCAAAGATCTGTCAGTAGGTTGACTGAGAACAAAAGGTAGAGGACACCTTGCACTGTTCCTCCAAGATAGTGTTTGTCCACTGCACTATGATATTAGCTGTTGAGGCTAATCTCTCTCGCAATCCAACTGCCAAGAATCCCTGCTGTGTCAACACGCCAGCCGCTCTGCCTTCGATACCAACATCCCAAGCATAGACTGCCGCCAAATTGGGCCCCTCGCCCCTCCTTACAAACGGACTGGATTGGTCCAGCTGACTGAAAACGTCCCAAGGATCCATATCAACACTCCTGTTTGTTGTTTGTGAGGGCTCTTTAAAACTAGAAGAAAGGAAGTGTTCACCAGATTTACACAACTTAAGTCTTAAATGAAGGGAAAAGCCGGGTTGAAAACATATGCAAGCTGAGCAGCTTGGTTCGGTAACATGAGGACAATGACAACACTTAACAACACTACTTTCTAAAATCAACCCTTCAGGTTGCAATAAGCAGGAATCCACCTTTAGATGGCAGAAATGGGTTCTTCTTCAATTCTGGTCTGTCAACAAGAACCAGGATCTTTTTACCTTTTGTTTAAACAAGTCCTGTGGTTCATCAAGGGCGAAGCCTTATAAATCTCCCTAAATCCACTTTTGTAAGTTGGTCTGTAGGAGGAGAAGACACCTGACCAGCACAACAGTGAAAAACCGCTGACAAAACACCTCACCAAACAGAAAAAGTGAGTCATTGTGTAAACATTGTTCCACCTTTTGTATCACATAGTTAAATTACATGGAGTCCAGAGTTCTCAAGCACATGTTTACCAATTGTGCTGGGTCAGTCTTTCATTCAACGGCCATTGTTTTAAGAAAGACTCAGAACTAAAGTTAGCTAAACATCGTACATCTTTGAACAGTTTTCTTTGGAGTGACTCTCCACAAGGAGGTGTCGTAGCCATTTGAAACGACAAAAGTCACATCTGTACAAAACAAAGTGCAGGGTCAGCGCTCTACACCTGCTGATTAATCTGTTGCTCTTCTCCGCCTGCTAGCAAAGGAACCCGCCCAAAGACGATTTCTGGTGCCACCACATGGAGCTGTTAAAACTGGAGCTCTGCTAAAACAAGCACATTGTGGAGTAAGAAGCAAATGTGGCCTGTTGTTTTTTTTCTTCTTTTGGCTTCACCTCCTCCATCTCTTACTTGAGTTACTGAGCAAACAGGCGTTTGAGCAAGAGGGATCAAGACACAATGAACTGCTTTAGCAGTGGAAGAATGAGAGACTAAATACAGATTCAAATGAAGGATAATAGAGAGGATAGGACAAGCCAAAACTAGCAATATGAGCCAAACAGTATGATCCCTAACAATGGGGTGCAATTTACAATTATCACCATCTCCTTTTACAGATACAGGCTTTGAATTTAATTTTAGCACTTCTATTAAGAACTATTTTGTGGGTTTTAAGCAATCTGCATCTTGTTTCACACAGATTTACATCCTCATACTTTACCAGACAATGTAAATGAAGGCCAAAACAGCATTATTGGAAAAACTCAAATCACATGATTTGGTTTTTGCATGAACACATCAGCACCCATCAGCACAAACATCATGCTTTCACTAAGACGCATCAATTGTCAATGCCATTAGCAGGCAATTTGAATGGAATTTCCATTTGTAATCTGATTTTTGAAAACAACGTGAAAATGGCTGGTGGACTCATGACTAATGCCTGGTAAAGACTTTATTTGTTTATAATAAATTATTTAAACCATAATTTCTTGACTAGACCTAATTTGCAAGCGTGCTTTTGAGACAGACAACAGCTAAAGTACTGGCTAGCCAAGTGTGATCGCTGCGTCGGCTGTCAGCTAATATAAGTGTTTGCTAAACATGGTGACTTACTGCAAGTCTTAAGAACCAGGTTTTGCACTTGTGATATCACTGTGAGATCATTTCATATCAGATAGGAGACTTTGAGTGTCTACAACTTGATCTGTTTGTTTAATGTGAAGGATTAGCAACAAAATTGCTCAGGGGCATTCTGTGAAACTACCAAGAAATTAAAATTATTTTCTGTTTGTGAAGGCTAAGCATGGGCTCTCAGAAAGACTACTAAAAGCTTTGTAAAAGGCCTTGTAAAAACATTGCCATGCAATTCTTTGAAGAGATTAATAT
>NC_056712.1:20599558-20605336 GCF_018831695.1 Puntigrus tetrazona | reverse complement strand
ATATATTTAATGATATGTATATATATATCATTAAATATATAAAATATACAAATATGGAAACTTTTATACAACGTTGGTGTTAATCATATCTACAAATAAAACAGCAATTAAATTGAACCTTTAATGCCAACGTACTACTAACTGACTTAAGTTCAGAGATTGTGACAGACAAGCTATATATATATATATATAAAATTAGTATCAATATCCAGCCCTGTAGTGAGCATCGCCGGCTTGATTCGATCAGAATACTACGTGAGCGTCGTCAACACTTTCAGCGGCCAGACTTTCACTTTCAGCAGGTCACTCCAGGCTCTTCCGGGTGACTTCACACACCTGGGTGAGAACGAGGCGACACACTCTTAACAGGGTCCATCTGACTAAACACCTGCTCACATCACACACGCGTCACTGGCTGAGTCGCGGCTCGCTCCGATGACTGTCAGGAGGCTATGGTTGCCTTGAGGTGGGGGATTTTCTTTCACTTTTACTGCGCTTCAGTCGAGACAACCGTCGGGCTGATTCATTAAGAGAAAGCCCTGACGACAAAACATACAGTAGCATAAACACCGATATGAAATATGTGCCGGGCAACAGTCTAATGAAAATTCACAACGCTGATTTAAAGAAGTAGGAGTTTTCAAATAAATCCTTCTTTGCTTTTGATTCATCTGCGTTTCTACATCAAAGCTCCTTTTCCTGCACTTTATTAAAGGCAAAGCTCAGCCAAAAATGAACACTCAACGTCTCAAGACGTTTTCAAGAACGTTGGGAAACAAAGTCGCCGGTAGCCATTCACTTACATAGTATTTTTTTTTCCCCATACTATGGAAGTCAGTGGCTACCAGCGAAGGTATTTTGAAGAATGTGGGTAAGCAAACAGCTTCTGCTCCCTGTTGGCGTTGACTGGATCCATTGACCATATTATTTAGTTTCCATGTAAGTCAATGGCTACCAGCATCTGTCTGGAAAGATGTAGGTATTTTAAAGAAAGCGGACAAGCAAACAGCTGCAGCAAAGGTGTTTATTAGACATTTAGAGAAACGTGGATGTACTTGGAGTTGAGTTTTGGAGTTGCTGAACTGTTTGGTTACCGGCATTCTTCAAAATATCTTCTTTTGTGTTCAACCGAAGAACACAGGTGTGCGTAAGCGATGACGCGCTTTTTCGTTTTGGGTGAGCCGTCCATTAAAAGGTGAAGTGTCTCACGCAATCACAAAATGAGTTATCGTAGAGGAAAATTGGTTGAAACGGATGACTTTAACCTTTAACTGTCCAGACAGTACGAGGGCTGCAACATCTGCCGCACACCTCGATAAAAGTCTTCTCCGCCCGAGAAGAATTTGCTCGACAGCTCTGTCTTGGGTTTTGATCTTGCGTGGACATGTCGGAGCGGGGCGATGAGACACTTTTAAACACCTGTCCTTCTCTCGCAGCGGAACAGACACCACCGCACCAATAATTACAGCTATAAACACCTGAGGGGATCCAACGGGTTTTGATAATTTCCCAAATATTTCCGGCTCCGTAAATAGCTGTGCAGATTCGTCCGCGGGCGCTTGCTTCAAAGAGCGCTCGAGCAGGCTCTCTTATCATCGTGTGTATTTCGACGCGATTCGGTTTTCTTAAACACGAGCGAATCAGACGCCAGCGATCGCAGCCGTGTGTTGACTGTGCCTTGGGTTTTCCAAGGAGAGAAGCCCATTGTGTCCCGATTGAAGTGGCAGAATGGGTTAAAGAGCTTTTTCCTTAAAGAGGATGTAATCCAGAGCCTGTTACTTATCGCTGTCAGTCAGAGAGCTGCTCTGGATGGATTATGACACAAAGCCCATGTTCTTCTATTGTTTGCTCCAAGACTAAAGCTCATGTCGATCGGGGCCTGTTTGAGAACGCACGCTTTAACTTCAATCGAGCGCTCCGTCTTTGGGAACGAGACGCACTCGGAGTTCGAGCGACGAACATATAAAGGATTCCCGATTGCTGTGTAAAATCAACGGCTTAGCCGTGCATTGTGGGTAAAGAGATGTCCTTTACGCGCCTCTGTGTCTGAATGCAGTACACCGCTATAATCTGCTTTTTGGGGAGTTCTTGAATTTGGACGATTTTACGCTTTCCATTCAGCTGGGGTGTTTGAAAACAGCATTAAATGACCAAAAACACTCTGATTGGACCCCCGAGGAGTTTCACGGCGCACCGCTGAAGTTAAAGCACAGTTCAGCCCAAAAGAATCTAACTTCTGTGAGCTTTCTTCAAAGGAGAAGATACTGGTAACCAAACAGTTGACGGTAGCCATTGTGTCAGTAAGGAAAACTCAATGTCTACCGGCTGCTTCTTTTCTACTAACATTCTTCAAAATGTCTTCTTTTGCGCTGAACACAAGAAAGAGACTCTGAGGGAGAGTAAATGGTCACACAACGTTCCTTTCTGGCCTTCAGGAAAGACCTGGAAGATACTTCAAAGAGCGAGACATGCTTTCTTTTCACTGTATATCTGTGCACTTTACAGTCGACGATGTCGAAGTTCAAAAAACTTGATTCTATTCATAGGTGACACTTAAGTACGACTTTTCCCTCAATAAATTCTTCATTTGCGTCTTATCAATAGTTGTTAAGTTTAGGCATTGAGCAGGACTGGGGATGCAGAACAAGGCATTAATATGTGCTTAATTATGTGCTAATAAATGGCTAAAATTCCAGCGACGTGCATGCTGATAAGTGTTACCTTCATCTTACAGCTTCAGTAAAACATGTGCAAGAAACCTCTCGAACCGCTGTTACAGGCGTGCAATTACAGCTTTATAAGAAAACCTTTCCGACCACGGTACGAGCTAAAACCTGGATTTATGTCCACACAAGTCACAGCGTCATGACACAACAGCTATACGATGCCATGCAACGTTTTCGATTGGTCCGTTAATGTAAAGCACCGCCGGCTTGGGCTCATAGGCGGCGAGTGTGCGCTGATGCACATGTGTATGCACAACTGCATATTCCTCAAACGCTAACGACGACTTTAAGGTATCGTTGGACTTAAAGCAACACGTCTGATTATCTAAGTATTTTAAACTCGCCAATGCATCGCCGTACGGATGCAAAACAACCGGGGACTCTCCAGGGCCCTCTCCTCAAGTCCTCCCAAGGCTGTGGTGTAATTACAGGCCCGTCTCCAACTAACTAGACCTTCAGCGCGGTTCCCACGCACCTGGACTCCAGTGAACAAACGCTCGGGGAAGGACGGCGGCGCTGTCGTGAACTTACAGATGGAGAGACGGGTCCGTTCGGGAGATACGGCTCAGGCAGCATCAGGAACGGGTATCCAGAATACGGCGCTTTGTACATTCCACCATCTTGATGCTTGGGCACTGAAGGGAGAAAACGAGACAGAACGGTCAAAGCTGTGAAGTCAGTGAATGCGCCAGGCGCGCGATTTCCTAAATAAGTAAATAAATAAATAAGTAACTTCCGCTATAGCGGAGCCCTCACACTGAACTGTTTAAGCCCGCCGTATTTATAGACCCCCTTGTAAATATATAATGGTGATCAATCACAGATCCCCATCAAAGCGGTTTCAGTTCTGGAGCGCGAACGACGGAAACAGATCAAGCGGGCTCGAGATAAAAACAGCTTATTTAATGATGCGGATTTCAGGTTTTCCCCCCAAAAAAGTCCATCGGTTGCGTATCAGACCCGGATGAACGTTTTCAGTTTCCCCCAAAAACCACTTCTAGCTGCCACGGACGCGTTTTCAAGCTAAAATAAGGAGCGTTTTTGTACTGGTGTTGATTCTGAGGACACTTTTGTCTCCGGATAGCCACGCGCACAGATTTGTTCCAATGAAGACGCGAACAAGCGGCTTCTTAAAAGTGAAGCAGAGTAAAAAAACAAGAAACAAAACGCGTGCGCTTTGAGAGGAGGTTTACATCATTTTGAGCACTTCTCGGGACTGTGTTTGAGTGTGTGTGTGTGTGTGTGTGTAGTCTCACCGTCGTCCAGATGTTCTCGTTTATCGGCGTAGATTCTCTGAACTTCCTGCTGTCCTCTTCTGATCACCTGTTCATCACAAACATACTTTATTTGACACGCACGACCACACACACGTTCACAGCATCTGCACACACACACACACACACACACACACACACACACGCGCGAGCGAATGCGCTGACGGGGTCTTACGGCTGAGTTTGAGTTCTGGCTGATCTCGGATTCATTGACCAGAGATGATTTGAGATCAGCCAAGTCGCTCTCCGTGAACGCGCTCTCTCGGATCTTCTCCTCGTGATCTCCTTCATCTTTAAACGCGATCATCTCATCATTCGCCCCGAGATCATCTCCCCCTCCACCGTTCAGCTGCGGCATATTCGAGCGAACTTTATTAACGCACTTTTGATTGTCGTCGTCGCTGTTTTCCGCGCTCGGAAGAGCGTTTGAGACTCGCGGGAGAGAGGAAAAGTTCTTTATGCTGTGACGATCGGCGCGACTTGAAAGTAACAAACAGCCGAGCTTTAGAACAGCGAAGATCAAAGAGACCGACGATGATTGACAGCCGAGATGAGCCGAGGGGGGGTCCGCTCTTAAAGGAACACGACGCTCTTTAGTTTCGGGGCTTTTGATGCAGGACGCGCGACGTTAAAAACTATGGTAAAAAACAAAAACAAAAAAAAACTGCAAAGAATACTTTTAAACAACATCCGCGACCCTGGACCGCAAAGTCAGCGATAAGGTTCATTGTCTGTGGAAATGAAGTTTATAAATCATTTGAAAGCTGAATAAATAAGCTTTGACTAATTTGTTACGATAAGACAATATTTGGGTGCCCCAAAAATTAAAAATCACCTTTAAAATGTTTAAAAACGTTCTTAGCAGCGCATATTGCTAATGATATTGATATATTTATGGTAGAAAATTGACAAAATAGTTTTACTTAATACCCTAATGATTTCTGGCATAAAAGAAACATCAATAGTTCTGACCCATACAGATTATTGTTGGCTATTGATGCAAACATAGCTGTGCTGCTGAGGACTGCTTTTGTGCTCCAGGTGAAACTATATCAAGTCAAACCATGTCAGTTAAACTGAAATATAAAGTGTAGAGTTCTCTTATTCTGTTAACTGGCAAACAATACAGCAGCAGGGGTCAAGGAGGTTAACGTGTTGAAGTACACAAACCAGCATTGTTGGGCATTGACTAGCTATGTAACTATTGTAATAAATGTAACTGTAATCGGTTACAAAATGTGTGATTAAATTACAGTAACGGAAAAAGTTACCGATCAAAAAGGCTTGATTTAACTGACTAGCTTTTTATTTAATAGCTTTGCACGGATTTTATTTCCAAAACAGTAACATAGCNNTGTGTGTGTGTGTGTGTGTGTGTGTGTGTGTGTGTGTGTGTGTGTGTGTGTGTGGTTTTAAATCTGTATTTAACCTCAGAATGACCTAAAAGTAAAAAGAGGTGCTAAAGTCTGATTTTGTGGTGGACGTGCTTTGAAATGAAACGATAGGATTGTGAAAGTTACAGTAATCGGTGATGAGTGCTCAAAACGATTACCGATTAAAAAACACGTTTATTAGAAATGCATAAAAATGACCACCTTCATAAAGTAATCGACAGAGCCGTATTGCTTATTACATTTTAGTTTGGGTTACTTGTAATCTGTAACCTATTACATTTCCAAACACTGCAAACAATAAACCATGAGGAAGATCTCCAGTGTTGAGTCACAGAAAACAGGTTTTTGCATGTGTTAAAAAAAAAATATATATATATATATTTA